>NW_026888425.1:0-96716 GCF_032173495.1 Musca vetustissima | reverse complement strand
GGTTTTGGAGACTGGTATAAATCTGCACAGAAAACTATCATTGCAGGTCCATGTTTTGACATATAAAACTCTGTTTTCTCGTTGCAGACTCACTGGTATTTATACAGACCTATGGTCTCTCAGCATCTGTAGACTTCCAATTGTTCTGTTTACATCATATGAAACGATATGTGTGATGTACGGACCAATTGGTCTATATACACACCTTTGGATTTTATACAGACCTATGGTCTAGATGAAAATAGATGTCAGTACACCTATGGTAGACATTTGTATTCCTGCTGTCCAGTGGGTTTCAAGATATCCCGGATCCACTGTAATATTTAATATTATTTTTATTTCATTATTTCTATTATTCTATTGATTTAAAAATATTTACCACTCTGTTCATATATGTTGCATTGCAAACAAGAGACAGAGATCTATAGAGAAGCAGAGGAAAATATGCGAGCATTGTCCATAAAAACAAAAGGGCATTGTATTTAAAATGTAATAAATTATTACATGATACATATTTTTTGACATAACATCTATGGATAATTGAATTTTGTGTTGAACATGAATGGCAACACAATACAACAACATAAAATGCCATATATGAACATACCATAAATATTTAAATATAATAGAAAACCAAAAACAACAACAACAATGTGCAAAGAAAAACATTTAATAGTATAGTGTTAAATCAAAAAGAAATATATAACAGCAAATATTAAATTTGTTACTAGGAAAATAAAAAGTTATACAACTTTTTTTATAAGAAATTTAAAGAAAATTTTCAATCACATTATACTGTAGGAAGGAAATTAGCTATTTATTGATTAACATATTGACAGAGGTCTTGTATCACTAAGAATTTTAATCCGAGAAATTAAAATTTAAAGGGAACAGGGAATATTATTATAATCAACTCTGCTTACATCATTTCAATACTCATTTCTATGTTGTGTTATGCATATCCGTTTGTCTGCCTGTCTGTCCATCTCTTCTTGTAAAGAAAGTGAAGGTAATTTATTATTCGATTCATATACACATTGGCAGGTGCCATTTCTTTGGCCCACGAACAAACTCTTTTGATTTTTTTTGGTATTTGGTTCAGATTTCTCTAATACCCACAAACGGGATGTATCATGTAAATCCATATAACCTTAAGCTTTACATTTCTAAAATTTAAAGTTTATATTATATCCAAGAGGAGTGGTGTCCGACCTTTTATAATTAATACCAATTATATTGTTGTATGTGCTCGGATGTGGGAGTTACACCTAAATATTTACAGGTATCTCCGTATTCGTATAGAATTTAGTAACCCATTATCATTCTACAGAGGGGTTCCATGAGGTTCCAGTTATGGTCAAGGACAACGCCTATAATTTTCGGTGATGACCAGATAATAATTTTGGAATGAAGTGGACCGAAAACTTAATTTTTTGTGTTATTTTCAAGTCGATCTATAGACTACAAATGAAAGCCGAACATCACAACACATCCCACGGTGAAGGGAATCTGGACAATAGCAGTACTGAATACTCGAATATTCGAAAAATATGTCAGTGTAAGGACAATAGCTGTACTGAACAATAGCTGTACAGAATACTAGTAATATTCGGGAAATATGTCAGTGTAAGGAAGAGGTGCTGTTTACCTCTAATCGGGTAAGAGGGTGCAAATATCATGAAATATTGCCCAGGTTCGGAATATACATCCGCAGAAAATTTGAGTTCCGTGATAGTTGTGTAGGGAATCGTATGGTCGGCCCCGTCCGACTATACTGCTCCGCTCACTGGTTTTAAACTGAATTTTCTGTTTTGTATCTTGATACCCTCCGAAGGTAGTGTGGTAACAAGAGATGTACCGACGGACTGAAATGGCTAACATGTCATAGAATTCCAAATTTTAAGTTCAGATAATCCTCCATACTATGAGTTAAATATTTATACCCTTCACCACACTGTGGTACAGGGTATTATGTATTTGTGCATATGTTTGTAACAGGCAAAAGGAAACAAGATAGACACATGGTTCCTTTTGAGAATATGCATAGAATCAATTTCTGAGCCGATTTACGCATGTCCGTCCATGTATTTTTGTGAACAAAGTACAGGTCGCATTTATGATGCGATTCGGATGAAATTTGACACAGTTCACTTTCTTGGCCCAAGGACGAACCCTATTGAAATTGGGAAAAATCGGTTCAGATTGAGATATAGCTCTCATATATATTTTCGTCCGATTTAATGTAAATTGTACACCGAAGTCCATATATATCTTTCGATTTGCACGAAATTTGGCGCAGCGTAATGAATTAGGTATAGAAAGATGTGCTTTAAGTTTGCTGAAAATCGGTTCAGATTTAAATATAGCTCCCATATATATTTTCGTCCGATTTAATGTAAATGGTGCACCAAAGTCTCTATATATCTTTCGATTTGCACGAAATTTGGCACTCCATAATAAATTAGGTATAGAATGATGTGTGTTAAGTTTCCTGAAAATCGGTTCAGATATAGATATAGGTCCCATATCGATTTAAGGTAAATGGTACAACAAAGTCCCTGTATATATTTCGATTTGCACGAATTTTGGCATAGTGTACTGCATTAGGTCAGTAATGTGTGTGGTAAGTTTCCTGAAAATCGGTTCAGATGAAGATATAGCTCCCATATATATTTTCGTCCGATTTAATGTAAATGGTTCACCAAATCCCTATATATCTTTCGATTTGCACGAATTTTGGCATAGTGTACTGCATTAGGTCAGTAATGTGTGTGGTAAGTTTCCTGAAAATCGGTTCAGATGAAGATATAGCTCCCATATTTATTTTCGTCCGATTTTAAACAACATTGACACAAAATTTTGCACAACGTTTTGAAGTTAGTATAACCTAGAAATTACATATAAATTCTGCACCGAATTTCCAAGGTGGGTCCGGTTGGCACAAAATTTTGCACAACGTACGGAAATCGGTTCAGATTTGAGATACTGATACGGAAATTAATATTGCCTAACTTTTGCCAAGTTTTGTAGGAAGCTGTTCCAATTTTGATATAGCTCCCATATATAGTTTCGTCCGATTTTAGTTAGATGGTACACCAATTGTCCGATTGATATATGTTTATTGATCCAATTTCATTTTACTGGTCCTTCAAAAATGCGACGTTTGTTAGGATTCATCTGTTGATCTGTTGAAGGGTATCATATAGTCGGCCCCGTCCGACTTTACTACTTTCCTTACTAGTTGGTATTGAGATTTGGTTCACAATGTGAACTCAAAATTTCCACATTATAGTCAATCCGGTTAAAAAGCGAACCCAAAACCCTCAAAATACGGAAAATCGGGGAAAATATATGAGAGATGAGAGATTTTCGAATATCGAAAATTTGGGGGTACCGTTATATGGGTGCCAACCGAAAAACAAATATTGATATTTTTGGTAAGATGATTTCGTACCCAAAGACAACCAACGATATTAAAATTCAGCTTACTCGGATGAAAAACCTGTCTCAAAACCTCAAATACCGCAAATATGGGAAGTGCAGTTACATACGGGCTGGACCAATATAGCACAATTTCAGCTCCATATCTCAATTCCTTCGAAAGAGACCGTAATTACATCAGACGGACATGGGTATATCATGATTAAAAATATATAATTTTTTGGAATGACAAAATTAATATATACCTTCACTCTATGGTGAAGGGTATAAAAATATATTTTTGATTGTCAGTAAAATAGTAAAAATGCTATACATATTAATTATTCAATTACCGTACTCAAAATGGGGTACAATTTTTCAAATGTATAACAAAACCAGTGAGCGGAGCAGTATAGTCGGACGGGGCCGACCATACGATACCCTACACAACTACCACGAACTCTAACTTTCTGAGGATGTTTATTCCGAGTCTGAGTAATATTTCGAGATATTTGCCCCCTCTTGTCCGATTAGAGGCCAAAAACACCTCTTCCTTACTTTTTTCGAATATTCAGTCTAGTCCTTATAATTACTTGTCCAGATTACCTTCACGGTGGGTTGTGTTGTAATTTTCGGATTATACTCTACTCGAAAACATACAAAAATTATGTTTTCGGTCCATTTCATCCCAAAATTTTAATCTGATCATCACTGAAAATTGTAGGCGTTGTTCTTGACCATAACTGGAACTTCATGAAATATTCCAAAGTCATCAGCGCGATATTTCACCCTCTAATGTGGTAATGGGTTACTAAATAATATCTGAATACGTAAGCACCTGTAAATATTTGACTGTATCTCCCACATCTGAGTAGATACATCACTATATTTGGTATCAATTTAAAGCAGGGACCGAAAATAACAGTTATTTTTTAAAATGCGAACAAAAAAATCTTCATGTTAGAGACATGGGACGCTAATAGTGTCATATACCAATAGATTCGTACTGAGGAGCCCATTAAGGATATTGAGTGATCTTGAGAAAACACTCTCAGTTCCCATGTTAAGGATTATTTTTTAACGGAAAAAATAAACGTTGATTTTTAACTGTTAAAAATTATTTTTATTTTTTCCGTCAAAAATAAAAGTCTTTTTGCCAATTTTATTTTTTCCGTCAAAAATAAAAGTCTTTTTGGGACTTTTAGTTTTTCCGTCAAAAATAACAGTCTTTTTGGGACTTTTATTTTTTCCGTCAAAAATAAAAGTCGTTTTGGGATTTTTATTTTTTCCGTCAGAAAATAAAAGTCTTTTTGGGACTTTTATTTTTTCCGTCAAAAATAATAGTCTGTTTACGTAAAGAAGTTTATACAACTTGTAATCAGTTATAAAATTACAATTTATAAATCTCTGTCCTTATTACAATAAGTGTACACATAAGTAATCAAGATAAATGGTAAAAAATATTTGTTATAAATTTTTAAAAAATAGTCTAGTGTACCAAATCATGAATATTAATTAAAGAATCATTCCCCTGACTATTAGGTCAAAGGTTATATAACTGGTACCAAACTCTATATGTTTATTTACGTAAAAAGACTTTTATTATTGACGGAAAAAATTTAAATAATCCAAAAAAGAGTTTTATTTTTGACGGAAAAAATAAAAGTCCCAAAAGACTCGGAAAAAATAAAAGTCCAAAAAGAGTTTTATTTTTGACGGAAAAAATAAAAGTCCCAAAAAGACTGTTATTTTTGACGGAAAAAAAAAAAAGTCTCAAAAAGACTTTTATTTTTGACGGAAAAAATAAAAATCCCAAAAAGACTTTTATTTTTGACGGAAAAAATAAAAATCATTTTTAACAGTTAAAAATCAACGTTTATTTTTTCCGTTAAAAAATAATTAATTAAAGTGGATTTTTTTTATTTAGGTCACATAATAACAGCTATTTTTTACCTGATTTGATATAAGTTATAACCGTTACGGTCCCTGATTTAAAGGCCAACCACTCCTCTTGAATATGCTATCGACTCCTCGGGTCTACATCCTCCAGGAGTAAATATATATGCCATAGAATACAAATTTTGTCATTTTTCACACAAAAGTCAGGGTCCATTTGACCCGCTAAATATTGACCGATCTTTATCAAAACATGCATGCTTATTCTCTGGCCCGATCCCCTTCTTCATGCAAAAATTCGCGGTCTTTGGGCCATAATTGTGAGTCGATCTAGACACACATGTCTAGATCGACTCAGCTAGTCGAGATATGACGATCGGTATACTTAAAGGTGGGTCTAGGACCAATATTTCGCGGCGTTACAAACATTTCGGGCTGCACAAAGCTATAATACCCTGACAACATAGTTGTGTAGGGTATAACCAGTGAGCGGAGCAGTATAGTCGGGCGGGCCGACCATACACAATTTCCATCAAAATCTAACTTTCTGTGGTTCTATATTCTGAGCTTGGGCAATATTTCGTTATATTTTCACCCTCTTGACCGACTAGAGGTCAACATATATTACTAATATTCAGTACAGCCCTTCTAATTACTTGCCCAGATTCCCTTCAATTGTGGTCTATAGATCGACTCAAAAAACACAAAAAAATAAGTTCTCGGTCCACTTCATTCCATAATTATTATCTGATCATCACCGAAAATTATAGAAGTTGTGCTTGACCATATCTGGAACCTCATGGAACATTTACGTGTAACTCCCAAATCCGAATACATACGACAATATAATTGGTATCAATTTAAAGGCTAACCACTCCTCTATACAATACATTTGTCATTTTTCACACAAAAGTCAGTGTCTATTTGACCCGTATTTATCAAAACAGACATGCTTATTCTTTGGCCCGATCCCCTTCTTCATGCAAAATTTCACGATGTTTGGGCCATAATTCCGGCCTCTGGAGCGACCAGAAAAACCGACAAAAATGAAGTATTTGGTCCATTTAATCCCCTAAATATTAACCGATCTTTACCAAAAACAATAGGGGTCTTCATTAGGCAGAGCATATCCGACATGCAAAATTTCGTGAAGATTGACCCATAACTGTGGCCTGTATCGTGTTTACAATTTATAATGGACAGACGGACGTACGGACGACACACATGTCTAGATCGACTCAGATAGTCGAGATATGAAGATCGGTATATTTAAAGATGGGTCTAGGACCAGTATTTCGCGGCGTTACAAACTCTTTTGTTGCAGGTTAGGCTTATTCGCAAAATTCTTTATATACTAATTATGCCCATAATCAGTTTTCATCCTGCCAGACATTGACCCGAATTCTGTCGCACAATTTTATAAATTCACATATAAAATTAAGTTGCAATTTAGTAGTCAGAGAATAACATTCTATCGTAATAAATCAATTACATTGAAATTTTAAATTGGATTTTAATTAATTTATATGATACAACATAAGTACATACACACTGACGCAAACACACACACACACCCATATGACAAACTTCTGCTCTAATGTCATAAATTTAAATATTGGTTAATTGTTTTTCACGGTTTCATTCATTTGCATTTAATCGATCAATTTGTGTTTGAAAGAAAATATTTGTATTAAAAAGGAGGTGGAAGGTTTATAATAGCTATTAGCTTTAGATTATCTGATCGGAAAATAAATCGTATAGTCGGCGTTGTAAACATTTAATTTACCTTTTTTAAGTACAAAAAGCAATGCTTATTTTATGGTTTGCTTATTAAATAAATTGTCCAGAAAAAATTTTTCATACAGATAAGGCACCAAATAATATTTAAAAACCATTTTGTATATTCATAAATCACCAATATAGACTTTAGAATCTCAATAAAAACACAAACCTCAGCCTTGTCATTACCTTGCTGGCAAGCTCTAAAGAAACCTGAAAGATTTGTGAAAAAATAAAACTTATAAAAGGATTTAATATTTCTTTCAAAGGATTTGAATGCCAAAGCATTTAACTTTTTTACTTCAAAGAAACCCATATTTGGTTGTCTTTTGTTTGTATATACAAAAAGAAAAAAATGGAAGAAGTGATTTATAGTTGTATTTGAAAAACATTGGCATTGAAACAAATGGTATAAAATTGATTTATTAAAATAATAACAACTGTGTATATGATATTTTGGCAAGACAACAACATAAATGTCACTGAAGCAAAACATCAATGGTGGAATGTTCATTCTGGATCTATTACTTATTAATACAAATTTCACACACAAATTTTAATAATAATTACGATAAAAAGTTTATATAGCCGTTGAGAATGAAACTCAAATATGTCGGTCCACGATTTGATATACCCTCCATAGAAATACTGTCCAGCGCGCTTTCGAAAGTTACATATGAATCAGAAGAATGTTTTGTATTTAGGACACATTTTCTTTGAAATCGAACGAAAATATATGGTGGTTATATTTAAAATAGATTCGAATTAAATGACACATAATACACTTGATTGACCAACAGTGGTAGAATTCACTGACCTAGCGGCTCCACATTAATAGCTTCCAATCCAATTGTGGTTGTAGCTGAACGTCTGCACGAATTATATATAACCCTATGCGAATTATTGTACCGAATATGCTATTCATCGGGATCAAGTTTTGCTAATGCTCCAGTATAATGGTACCCCGATTTCCGGTATCTTGAGAATTGTTGATACGTTTACCTGTAGTTCGATACTTTGGATTATCACTGTCTACCAAATTTATCTGATAAAACTTATTAATAGTGGTGAAATTTTTAGGGTAGGCCCCCATTTAACAGTATCTCTCATACTGTACTATTTTGCAGTAACATCTACACCTACATCTATATAAAATCCAACTGACACAAAAACTGAAACGAGTATTCTATATATATGCCAACGTTCAAATGTATAATAAACAAGTAAAAAAATGTTATTCGGTGTCACCTACAGATATACCCTCAGCCTGCGGAATTAAACACAGATTTAATTTTCTTTATATGTTTTTTCATAGAGTTGACCATCTTTGGAGAGGATCCAGATGGGGTTTCACTATATATCTCATCTTTGAATTTAGTGTAGGTTGGGACAAAATGTAGACACTTTGTGGGGAAGGTTCCAGAAGGTATGTATTTTGCAAATTGGATGAAATTGGATACTTCATGGACCGATAAGTCCCTTATCCCAACATTGTACAGGCATGGTAAAAATATTAAGCTCTGAAAAGTTTACTTCCAATCGGATAGTCCGTTCGCATTATATTATACAATTAATTTTCAGCAAAATGATAAATATTTTGTGTGGGAGGTACAGGACAGAGTGGGCAAGTGGGTCCCATCTTCGAACATATTTTAAGTTTGAACAAGTGAAAAAGCGTTAAGTTCGGCCGAGCCGAACTTTGGATACCCTCCACCATAGATATACCGATAGGTACTTGAAATTAACATATAGGGAAAATATGAAAAGTGGACCTATATCGACATTTCTACAAACCGATTATGTAAACCATAATGTAAATTATAAAACAAATTTCAGAAATTTTTAATGGTTAATATACCCTCAGCTTTATGGCTAAGGAGGGTGTATACACTTTGACACAGTTAAATGGTTCTAGACCCCATGCTTCTTTGGACCAAATTTGTTTCAGAAAATATTACTTCTTCCAAACTTAGTTCAAATACGAAGATGAGGAATATCGGTCCACTTCTTCTGGTACCTCCCACACAGGAGCTAGGCCTAAATGCGGGTTATAGTTCATATATAGTTCATTATCGAACCTTACGTTTTATTTTTTTATCTCGATATCCTCCGCAGGAGAAATGATAACAACAGAGCGTTAGAACCAAACCCAAAACGCGGAACAAATCAGATATTTTAATATAAAAAGGGGGTTATATGGGGACTACCCCAAAAAGGGGGGAATATTAATAATTTTGGGTGAGGAGATTTCTTTCCACATACGACTACAAAATACCAAATTGCAGCGAATTTGGTAGAAAAACATGCTCAAGAACCCCAAAATACCGAAAATTGGGGGTACCGTTATATGGGGGCTATCCGAAAAAATGGACCTATGTTTATAATTTTTAGTGGAGAAATTTGCTACCCAATAAGAACTCAAAGTACTATATAACAGCCAATTCGATGAAAAAATGCGATCAAAACCCCCAAAATACGGAAATTTGGGGGTACCGTTATATATAGACTACCAGAAAAAGTGGATCGATATTTATAATTTTTAGTTTAGATATTTGGGATCAAATAAGAACCCAATGTTCCAAATTTCAGAGAATTCGGTTGAAAAACGCGCTCAAGAACCCCAAAATACCGAAAATTGGGGGTACCCTTATATGGGGGAAACCCGCAAAAATGGACCTATATTTGTTATTTTTTATGGTGAGATTTGGTACCTATTAGGAAATCATTTTTTGTGGAGACATTTAGTACCCAATAAGAACTCAATGTACTAAATTTCAGCGTATTCGGTTGAAAAACGAGCTCATGAACCCCAAAATACCGAAAATTGGGAGGTACTGTTATATGGGAGCTATGCCTAAACGTGGACCGATATATCTCATCTTCGAACTTGACCTGCCTGCAGAGAAAAGACAACCCTATGCAAAATTTCTGCACCCTATTTCAATTCCTTCAGAAGATAGCGTGATTACAACCGACGGACGGACGGACATGGATAGATCGTCTTAGAATTTTACCCTGATCAAGAATATATATACTTTATAGGATCGGAAATGAATATTACGATGAGTTACATACGGAATGACAAAATTAATATACCCTCCATACTATGGTGGAAGGCATTAAAAATATTACGATGTACATATTTGACATCAAATCGGACATTCCATATCATTGTTATTGGATTAACAAACTCTAAACATTTGACCCATTGTGGAAGACGTTCAGCTAAGTTTTTAACATTCAGTGATGGGGGTGCCAGAATGAGTGCACCTATTTTCCGATCATTGAACTTAATATGAGTTTGATTTTTTTACGATGTGTACAATTTGGATATTCCATTAGTCTAAAAGTAGTTTTATAAATATTGAAAATATTGATCCTTTCTGGGAGTGGTACCCGAAGGAGTGGGCCAATGCGTCCCTACTTCGGTTTTTACTTAGGCTTGGTAAATATCATAGGTTTGGTTCAAATTGCATAGTCTGTTGGCATTATATTATAAAAATAATTTTTAGCAAAATGTTGGCCCAGAAGGAGTGGACCGATATTCCTCAACTTCCAACTTAAAATATGTTTGGAAGAAATATTACGATGTTCAAAGTATGCCCTTCGTGTCAGATGGACGGACGGCCATTTGTAAATCGACTCTATGTTGTCTGAAACGTTTTGTTCAAAAGAAACATGAGATCCAAAAACAAATATTTCGATGCGGTACTCAAATGATAGACCACAATTTTCCCATTCCAAAATGGTCTACATGGCAGAATCTCCTTTTAACTTTTTTTGTGGCTGGCATTCGGCCGGGATTTTAAAATTTTCACTTATGGCCAGATACATACACCAGCTACGCAACAGAAACTCCTTTTAAGTAAAATATTTTTTGTGTAGCCGGCCTTCGGCCGGGGATTTAAAATTTTCTCCAATGGACAGATGCCAACATCGGCTACGCGATAGAATTTCTTTTTAAATAGAATAGTTTTTGGGTGACCGGACTTCGGACGGGGATTTGGGACTTTCTCCGTAGGAGCATGTTTGAAAAACATGCTGAAGATTTTTAACATACCGAGTCCGTGGGGAGTCCGTTCCCCAAAATCTAAGACAATATTAATAGTTTTGGTACAAGGATTTCACACCCAATGATAGTTCAAAATACAAATTTACAGTTAATTTGGTTCAAAAACGCACATAAAATTTCGAAAATATCGTAATATGAGGAATACCGAAATATTTGGGCTACCCCAATATCTTAAAATTCACCTTCATGCCATTTTTGTAAAGGTCAATTTTAATTTTTATACCTTATATATATATCTTTGTGCATATGTTTGTAACAGGCAAAAGTAAACAAGATAGACACATGGTTCCTTTTGACAATATGCGTATTCTTCTGAACAACGTACAGGTTGCATTTATGACCCGATTTTGGATGAAACTTGCAGAAGGCACTTATTTGGCCCAGGAAGAACTCATTGAAATTGGAGAATATCGGTTCAGATTAAGATATTTAATGTAAATAGAGCACCAAACTCCCAATATCTGTCCGATTGAGACAACATTTTGCACAGTGTACTGAATTAGTTTGATGCCTTTGCGTTTCGTTGAAATGAGTTCAGATTATAGCTCCTACATATAGTTTTGTCCCATTTTATGTAAATGGTGCAACAAATTTCAAATATTTGTCCGATTGAGACAAAATGTTGTGCAGCGTACTAAGTTAGGTCTAGATAGACGAACTCCCATATATAGCTTCACCGAGGACCCTACGTCAGTTCCATATACAGGAGATACAATTTTTATATGCCACGATTGCTCAATTAGGTCCAAATTTACATACATATATACATAATTTTGCTTCGTTTCATACAAATGGTACACCAAAAAATCCAAGACTTTCCGATTGACATGGAATTTTTCATAGATTTCAGAATGATATGTGTATCTATCAAATATCTATGTAGATCACACATATGATTTCACCCGACTCCGTCTGACTTTTGAACTTTCCTTACTGTTTTTTATTGAATTTTTACATGAAATATTCAAAGAAGAAATTTATAAACGGTCGCAAAATTCTGGTCAGAGAGCATATTAAGGAGTCGATATAGTCATTAAAATATGCTCAGGCACTGTTTGGAAGTAAGTTCTGAAATTCTTTTTTTTTACCAATGCAAGTCGCTACTACAGTTGCAGTTGTCTAAAATAGTAGAGGAAGACTTATCAATTCTTATTTGAAAATGTCAACATTTGAAGCTAAACTGTAGCCAATCTGCTTCACACACAGTATAGTCGAGACAATTATCTCCAAAGCAATACCAACTAATCCATTTTGGATTGATTATACTGGAAACAAATTATGTGCGAGAAATTCTTGGTTTTGTTATATTTGTGAAAAAATATCAAGTTATTAAACAATACGATCCTTTTCAATTGACTTAAAAAATGTATTTAAAAAGTCATATTTTTCCTGTGCTTTGTCCCAGCTGAACATATTTTTATTATGGTGGTAATTTATTGCTGGGTTGGCACAACTCCCAACATGAAATGACCCGCAACCAAAAATACTGAAATCCAAAGCCACATAGTCACTAAGTATAACATATGTGTATGTGTCTCGGTGCGTTGGCATTTAGCGAACAAGTATGACAGACATCTGTTTAAACCAACCCCTATCTACGCCCAGAGTTAAAAAAAAAACAAAAGTGGAAAACCAATCTCTGGGGTGTTTTTATGAGAAGATATGTTGATCATGTCAGTTTTAACAGAACAGTCAGCCAACCAGCCTTTGGGAACAACATTTAATTTTATATTAAAATGAGTGATTTAAATGGAAAGATTCGATTCCGTGTGTATAGCATAGGGATATGCACACTAACACATGTGTACATTCAAATATACCAAAGTCTATGTAAATAACAAAATGTATAGAGTACTTCATCTGCTGCTGCTTCCGACCATTTCGCTGTCATATTGGTTACTTTGTATTTTTGGTATCTTAAGTACTCTTTAACTCGATACACAGACATTAATGCCTTTTAAGAGGATTTCGTAGTGTAGTCATAATTTATTGGCTCACATAAATTCCTGACAATACAAATGGCAACAAGAGCAGCAACAACACAACAACCAGATTTCCACCATAGATGAGGAAATTTGCAAAAGTGACTAAAAATCTACGCCTACCCCCAAAAATTGGTGGGTGGAAGTAATTTGGAAGGTGAAAACAATGACTACCAGCGAGGCATCAAAGCAAAGAAAAAACAGCAACAACAACTTCCACGAATCCCCAATAAAAGATGGCTTATTTTTGCGGGCCATAGACAGCAAGCAGCATATGTTCTACTTACGAAAATTATGCTTATTTTTAGCAATGCTCTTAAACAACCAATCTTGCCTTACTTCCCGGACTCCAGGCTATCATATTGCACTGTATGCCTCCATTACCACCTCCCAGCAACCTACCCATTGTCTAGGCCATACATAGAGATAAATGAATGTTAAGTGTAGTAAAATATAATTAACTACAGTTGTGTTACGCATAATGTTCCAGTCATTTGCCTTTTGTTACACACCATCAACCAACCCAGTCGGATTCCCGCCGCCCCCATCCGCCTTTGGATTTTGGCATCGCAATCTCTGGGTTTCTTTTACTGGATTTTGAGTCAGGAAGGGAATTAACTACTGCTGCTCTCGCTCTCTCTCCTCCCGGTGTCTGGGGGAAAGTCATAAATGTGCGACATGAGAATTTATTAATTCGCTTCTTCGGTCGTATGTTCGTCCGTCTGTCCGCCCGTTCGTTCTTTGCCTTATTTTCTCACATCCATATATATTTCCCTGGCAGAGATTTATCAATGTAATTTTTTCACCAATTATCCTATGAAGCAAATGTGCAAAATCTGCAATTAATAAAGCTGTTAAAATGAAAATAGCCAAGAGGAGTAATGAAAGGAATTTTCGGGAAATATTTAAGAAAAACTGTGTGAGAATTTGTTAAATTTTAGCAACATTTAAAAAAGTAGAGGATTTTAAATTAAATTGAAATTTTTATGAATGCATAGAGAATTATTTTAGTTCGACTGTGTAAATGTGTTTAACTAGTACCACAACTAACTCCGGACTTTAGCTTCATGCGCAATGTCCTAAATGTAGAGCCATTGATCAGTGTAGAGCCATTGATTATTGTTTTGAAATTGTTGTGATCAGCAAAACAACTAGAATATTACCAAACCAGTAAGGAAAATAGTAAAGTCGGACGGGCCGACTATATGATACCCTTCACCATTTCTGGTATATTCAACAGATGAATGTTTACAGACGTCGCATTTTTGAAGGATCAGTAAAATGAAATTGGACCCATAAACATGAATTGGACCTATATTTGGTCAGATATAGAGTTGCTTCTTACAATGGGACAAAACACACCCGTTGATTATTTGGATACATATCTGGTTCACCATTTACTTCAAATCGGACGAAAATATTTGTAAAAGCTATATCGAAATCTAAGCCGATTTCATCGAAACTTGTCACAGAATATCGGCCACATTTTGAGTTCTGCATCATTTACTTAAAATAGGGAGAAAATATGTATGTATGGTAGCTCTATCCAAATTTGATCCGATTTCAATAAAAATTTTCACGTGCTAGGTTATATAAACTATATAACTTTGGGTCTTCGGTGCACCATTTACTTAAAATCTGACGAAACTATATAGGAACTATATCTGAACCGATTTCAACAAAATTTTCCACACGTTATCTCATAATAACATCAATAAGTTGTGCAAAATTTTGTGCCACTCGGACCCACCTGGGGAATTCGGTGCAGCATTTATATCAAACTTCTAGGTTATACTAAGTTCAGTACGAAAGATATATGTGGACTTTGGTGGACGAAAATGTTTATGGGAGCTATATCTAAATCTGAACCGATTTTCAGGAAACACACCTCATTCCAAACCTAATTCATTACGCTATGCCAAATTACGTTCAAATCGAATGATATATATTGGTGCACCATTTACATTATATATGGCAGCTATATCTCAATCTAAACCGATTTTCAGGGAAATTAACTCCCATCATTCTAGTCTTTATTCAGTACGCTATGCCAAATTTCGTACAAATCGAAAGATATATAGGGACTTTAGTACACGGACGAAAATCGGATGAAAGATATGTAGGGACTTTGGTACCCCATTTACCTAAAATCGGTCGAAAATATATGGGAGCTATATATAAATCTGAACCAATTTCCACGAAACTTAACATACATCATTATAAACATTATTCAGTACGCTGTTCCAAGTTTCGTGGAAACCGATAGATATATAGGGACTTTGGGCACCATTTACATTAAATCGGACGAAATTACATTTGGAAGCTATATCTAAATCGGAACCGTTTTTCACGAAACCTAACACACATCATTCTAGACCTAATTCAGTACGCTCTGCCAAATTTCGTGGAAATATAGGGACTTTAGGGCACCATTTACATTAAATCGGACGAAATTACATTTGGAAGCTATATCTAAATCGGAACCGATTTTCACGAAATTTTGCGTAGATCATTCTAGGCTTAATTCAGTACGCTGTGCAAAATTTGGTGCAAATCGAAATATAGGTAGGGTCTTTGGTGCACAATTTGTCTTAAATCGGACCAAAATATATATAGGAGTTATATCTAAATCTGAACCGATTTTCAAGAAACTTAGCACACATCAGTCTAGACTCAATTCAGTACACTATGCAAATTTCGTGGAAATCGAAAGGTATATAGGGACTTTGATGCACCATTTACCTCAAATCGGCCGAATATATATATGAGAGCTATGTCTAAATCTGAACCGATTTTCACGAAACTTAGCACACAAAATTCCAGGCTTAACTGAGTACGTTATACAAAATTTCGTGCAAATCGAAAGCTATTTAGGGACTTTGGTGCGCCATTTACTATATATATGGGGGCTATATCTAAATCTGAACCGATTTTTCTTAATTTCAATAGGATTCGCCCTTGCGCCTAATAAATGATGTGTGCCAAATTTCACCCAATTCGAATCATAAGTGCGACCTGTAATTTGTTTACAATTTAACATGGACAGACGGACAGGCATAAATCGAATTAGAAAGTTATTTTATGAATATTTTCAAAAGGAATCATGGGTCTATCTCGTTTCCTTTTGTCTGTTACAAACATATGCACAAAGACAGAATACCCTGTAGCACAGTGTGATGAAGGGTATAATGAATCGCCGTTATATCCGGTATATACATCAAATATATGCTAATCTATATAATCCTGTAGATAGAACATACTTAGCATCTTTGGAGGACCATTGAATTGGAATCGGGAGAAATTAAATGTGTGATCTACATAGATATTTGAACAAATGAAAAAAAAAACATTGCCCTTCTTGTATCTATGAAAAATTGCATGTCAATCGGGCACACTTGGATTCTTTGGTTTATAATTTGTATGAAGTGTAGCAAGTGTATGCAAATCAGGACCTAATCCAGCAACCGTGGTATACGCCATCTAGTATTCTGCAGCACATTCCGCAGTCCACAATTTCATCTAGGTAGGAGAAACCTTTATTTCTTGGTGCACAAATTGCATAAACTCTGACGAATATATATATATATATATATATATATACAGTATTTTTCGGTTAATTGCACATCAAAATTTGCACAAATTTTTGTTCAATTAACCGAGGAACCAATTATCCGCTTAATTGAATAGTTTGTTCAATTACAGTAATCACGTATAATTGGAACTACTAATGATTTAAAAACAAGTGAAAAAGCGTTAAGTTCGGCCGGGCCGAACTTTGGATACCCTCCACCATAGATATACGGGCAGGTACTAGAAATGAAAATATAGGGAACATGTCAAAAAGTGGACCTATACCGACATTTCTAACCAGTAAGGAAAGTTCAAAAGTCGGACGGGGCCGACTATATGATACCCTTCACCACTATGGGTACATGCAAGACATGTTAATATCTACAATATCCTGTAGATATAGACATTTCGCATACATCAGTCGGGACCTAATTCAGTACTATTGGGAGTTTGGTGCACTATTTACATGAAATCGGACGAAACTATGCCAAATTTCATACAAATCGGATCATAAATGCGATCTGTACTTTGTTAACAAAAATACATGGACGGACGGACATGCATATATCGACTCAGAAAGTGATTCTATTCATATTCACAAAAGGAACCATGGGTCTATCTCGATTATTTTTGCCTGTTACATACATATGCACAACGACACAATACGCTGTACCACAGTGCGGTGAAGGGTATAAAAAGGTGGTTATAAGGGGACCACCCCTAAAAGGAGGCGAATATTAGTAATTTTTAGGAGGGAGGTCTGTTACCATATACGACTACAAAAAACCAAATTACAAAGAATTTGGTTGAAAAACGCGTTCAAGAACCCCAAAATACCGAAAATTGGGGGGTACCCTTATATGGGGGCTACCCGAAAAAGTGGACCTATATTTATTATTTTTAGTGGAGATATTTGCTACCTAATAAGAACTCGATGTACTAAATTAAAGTCAATTCGGTCGAAAAATACGATCAGAACCCCCAAAATATCAAAAATTTGGGAGTACCGTTATATGGGGACTACCAGAAAAACTGGAACTACATTTATAATTTTTAGTGGAATAATTTAGTACACAATAAGAACCGAGTGTACAAAATTTCAGAGAATTCAGTTATAAAACGAGCCCAAGAACCCCAAAATACCGAAAACTGGGGGTACCTTTATATAAGGGCTACCCGAAGAAATGGACCTATATTTATAATTTTTTGTGGGGACATTTAGTACCCAATAAGAACCCAGTGTACCAAATTTCAGCGTATTCGGTTGAAAATCGCGCTCAAGAACCCCAAAATACCGAAAATTGGGGGGTACCCTTATATGGGAGCTATGCCTAAACGTGGACCGATTTTCTCCAATTTCAATAGGGTTCGTCCTTGGGCCAATTAAGTGACCTGTGCCAAATTTCATCCAAATCGGATCATAAATGCGACCTGTACTTTGTTAACAAAAATACATGGACGGACAGACGGACATGCATAAATCGACTCAGAAAGTGATTCTATGCATATTCTCAAAAGGAACCATTGGTCTATCTCGATTATTTTTGCCTGTTACAAACATATGCACAAAGACATAATACACTGTACCACAGTGTGGTGAAGGGTATAAAAACGGATTATGTAAACCATAATGTAAACAACAATACAAATTTCAGAAAATTTTAATGGATAATTATACCTCCAGCCTTCTTTGGACCAAATCCGTTTCAGTAAAGTTGGATTTCATTCAAACCTCGCACATCTTATTATTTCTTCCAAACATAGTTCAAATTCGAAGATGGGGAATATCGGTCCACTTCTTCTGGTACCTCCAAACAGGGGCTAGGTCTAAATGCGGCTATAGTTCATTATCGAAGCTTACGTTCTAATTTTTTACCTCGCTATCCTCCGCAGGTGAAATGATTACAACAGAGTCTTAGAACCAAAATTAAACGCGTAACAAATCAGATAACTATTTTAATATAAAAAATTGGGTTATATGGGGACTACCCCAAAAAGGCGGCGAATATTAATAATTTTTGGTAGGGAGATTTGTTACCATTTACGACTACAAAATACCAAATTGCAGCAAATTCGGTTGATAAACGCGTTCAAGAACCCCAAAATACCGAAAATTGGGGGTATCCTTATATGGGGGCTATCCGAAAAAATGGATCTATATTCATAATTTTTTGTGGGGAGATTTGGTACCTATTAAGAACTCAAAATACTAAATTACAGCTAATTCGGAGGAAAAATACGATCAAAACCCCCAAAATACTGAAAATTAGGAGGTACCATTATATGGGGACTACCAGAAAAAGTGGACCTATATCCATAATTTTTTGTGGAGAAATTTATTACCCAATAGGAACCCAATATAGCAAATTTCAGTGAATTCCGTTGTGGAGAAATTTATTACCCAATAGGAACCCAATATAGCAAATTTCAGCGAATTCCGTTGAAAAACGCGGTCAAGAACCCCAAAATACCGAAAATTGTGTGGTGCCGTTATATGGGGGGTACCAGAAAAAATTGACCTATATTTATAATTTTTAGTAGGTTTATTTGGTACCCAATAAGAACTCAAAGTACCAAATTTCAGCGAATTTTGTTGAAAAACACGCTCAAGAACCTCAAAATACCGAAATTTTGGGGTTACCCTTACATGGGGGCTGTCCGAAAAAATGGACCTATATTTATAATTTTTAGTGGGGATATTTGCTACCCAATAAGAACTCAAAGTACCAAATTTCAGCGAATTCGGTTGAAAAACACGCTCAAGAACCTCAAAATACCGAAAATTGGGGGGTATCCTTATATGGGAGCTATGCCTAAACGTGGACCGATATAGCCCATCATCGAACTTGACCTGCCTGCAGACAAAAGACGACTCTATGCGAAATTTTGGGGCTCTATCTCAATTTTAGACGCTAGAGTGATTACAACAGACAGACGGACATGCATAAATCGTCTTAGAATTTTACGCTGATCAAGAATATATATACTTTATAGGGTCGGAAATGAGTATTTCGATGCGTTACAAACGGAAAAACAAAATTAATATACCCTCCATACTATGGTGGAGGGTATAAAAAATCCAATGTCATATGCAAATTACGCTTTCTCGCAGTTTTTCCTTAGCAATAAACATATGTTTTGAATTAGTGGAGATGCCACCTAGTCTTTTTCACAAATTATGTCAAATATGTATGTAAAAAATGGCTGATTATTTTTCAATTATTATTATGCAATTAACCGGGGAAAAGTAAAAGGAAATTTATTTTTGATGACATGAATTTTGAACCAATTAAGCGGGAAAATCAATTATCCGAGAAAATTTACATGTATTTTCCTATTAAATATGAAAAATTGCCCAATCATGTGGTTCAATTAAGCGACGAAACCAAATAACCGTAGAGCCAATTACTTATTTTCGGTAGTGAGAGTTACAGCCAATTCGATCAAATAATTTGTCCAAAATCCTCAAGATCCGAGAATTTTGGGGGCTACCCCAAAAAGTGGGCTGATATTGATAATTTTTAGTGGAGGACTTTCGTATCAAATGGGAATCCAAAATACAAAATTACAACCATTTCGGTCGAAATACGAGTCCAAACTCCCTAAAAAATCGAGGATACCTTTATATGGGGTCAACCCGAAAAAGTGAACATATGTTGTAACGTGTTGACATTTGGTACTCAATTAGTGCACAATATGGTCGGTTATAATATGATGAAGGTTATAATATTGTCGTCACAATCCAATTTTTTTACTTTCCTTACATGTTTCAATATAGGTCTATGTTTTTACATATCCTTAGACAATCGTCCCGGCATTTTGAGATATTTTGAAAGTTTCAGCAATATTTTTCCAAGTTTCTTTGGATCAAATCTGTTCCAGAAAATTTGGAGTCGATTTACAGATGTCCGTCCGTTGTCCGTCTGGCTGGCTGGTGCGCAAGATAACTCTCAAAGGCAGCAACCGATTTCATTCAAACTTTGCACATCTTAATATTTCTTCCAAACTTAGTTTAAGTTCGAAGATGGGACCCATTGGTTCACTATTTGTGGTACCTGCCCACAAAATGGTCAAAATTGTGCTAAAAATTAATTTTATAATAACTTGCTAACGGACTATCGAATTTTAATGGAATTTTGTACAACCTATTATCTTTACCAAGCTTAGATAAGGTAGGTAGATGGGACCCATTGGTCCACTTCTTCTAGTACCTCCCCAACAAATGGTAAAAATATTCAATATTTGTTAATCCAATATCAGGCGATGGAATGGCCGATATTAACCAAACTTTGCACAACCCATTACTTTTACGAAGTCTAGATTATGTCCAAATATGACATCCATTGGTCTACTCTTACTGGTACCTCCCCCACGAATGGTCAAAATTTTCAATATTTATAAATGCTATATCAGGCGAATGGAATTTCATATTTCAACCAAACCTTGCACAACCTATTACCTTTACCAACCCTATATCAAGTCCGAAGATGGGACCCAGTAGTCAACTTTCATCCATATTATAAAATTTTATCTACATTAAATCCGAAACCTCTTTGATAAATACATATTTTTTATATAAAGCTAATAATAAAATCTGTGTGTAATCCTGAAGACCTCCATATAAAAATGTTATTGCATTATATTTAAAAAAACTCAAAACTGCGAATAAAACTAACTTGGCGAGAAATGTGGACCAGTATGTGTGGGTAATGTGGACCAGTAAGTTAAAAGGTAGGTTGTGATAAATTTATATTCATTTCAATCTTGGGTAACAATGAATAAAAAAATATGTGGGTTATTGTTTAGGTATAGCTCCCATTTGATGGGCCGCCCCATTTGCGGTATTTTGAAGGTGCTAGCTTCATTTTCAACCGAAGCAGCTGTAATTTCGCATAAAATGTTCTGAAAACTCTTAAAGCGACTCAGAATACCTCATCGCAGAAATGTTTTTATTATGGTCCCATATTACGAACTATTCCCCATGAAAAGTCCCGTTTTTATAGTAGTCCACATTACCCGACTTTGAATTATTTTAAAAATTATTTTCGGCTTAAATAATAAATAAAAATTGAAACTCACTGATTGTAATTACAGCTAAACGTTCATGTTTGTTGTGAAAAATATAGAACCAGATAGCTTCTTTATTTTTGTGAAAAACAAATATGTTGACTCTTGAGCTAAAAAAATTTTAGAATCACAGATTTCAATATGGGCTTATCTAAATTTTCAACATTGCGATAATGTATTCAAAATATTTGTTAGATCTTTGTTTTCACTTATTAGAAAAACACATATCAAGGCAGTTTTGACAGTTTTTATGCGTTGTGATGTAATATCATCCGAATATGTATTTTAGTTTACCGGGATTCTGCTAAACCTTTAATTACATATAATACATTATTACTCGTTATTATGTCGATAAAGAAGTGTAAGCTATTCATAGGTTTAACCTAACATTTAAAATGACTGCTCTGGTCTTTGTTTAGAATATTTTTAAGCACAATATAGAATTAATAATCCATTTTATTTATAACTATATCACACTATCTACATCTTCTACCAACATGTTTTTCATGTTGTTTTCATTTATTAATATTCACCCATTTGTAAAAAGTTTATTGAACTTTGAATGTTAGTTGTGTTCTTAGATTGCTATTGGATACATGTGGCATAAACGATAAAGTTTACCTGAGGTTATACATTAAAGGTCATGACTAGAAATTTAAAATAATGATGTTCGCAAACAAAACAATAGGTTATTGAACTTTTCATGCAAACTTGTGATATACATATGTATGCTTGTGTTGTATTGCCACACAATTTGGTACAATAAACTGTAGTTAATATAAGTTATCCTCTGCCATTCTCATTGAAATTGGTTCAGATTTTGATATAGCATCTACATATATATTTTCATCCGATTTTACACAAAATTGACACAAATTTTCCACAACGAACTAAAGTTTTGAAATGTGGAAAGTATATATTTTCACCCGATTTTAGGTAATTTTGTCCCATTGTAAGAAACAAACCTATACCTGACAAATAAAAAATTTATTATAGGTTGCAGAATTCGACGTCTGTTGGCATTCATCTGTTGAATATACCCAAAGTAGTGAAGGGTATCACATAGTCGGCCCCGCCCGACTTTACTACTTTCCTTACTGGTTTTTAATAAGTCAACGTCAATGAACATAGTAACGAATTTCGAACTTAGGGATGACTTTGGTCCACCACATAAAGAGGGACGCGAACCTTTTCGGTACTCTGAAGTGGTTGTATTTTTCCTTTCTGCAGATTTCTAGTGAATAAAAAATCTTTCTAGAAAGTACTCAGTATAGGATTATGATTTGTAAATGCAAAGGCCCCTCATAATTGTCGGCACCTTCATGTTCCTAGTCCAGTTTTCAAACCTGTAATTTGATATTTCATTTCCTTACATAAACAACCTAATGACCGACCAGGTCGAACTTAGCGAAGTTTTTATTTGTTCTTATTTTAATTTTTTCCAATGGTAACTAATTATTTCCCACATACAATTCATCACATGACATTGACGTCCTACTACCAATTCCCTATAATCTCGATGGAATTTCAACCCTTCCCACTATTAACTTGTTTGACATTTCATATAAATAATCACTATTTGTATCCTTCGTATAGTTCTAATTTTCACTTTTTTCCTCCTATATTCCACAACCTCCACATTATGGCCTTGTGTGCGCTCAACAATTCATAAAGCAGATAATCTTCAAAATGTTCCGCTTTTAACAAAAACGAATTTTCCAAATCATTAAATTTTGATTTGAATTTAAGCTATGACTGTTCTTTGTAACACTTTTTTCGCTCTGCGCTATGTTTCCTTCACATGGGAAGGGGTTTAGGCAAAAAAATAAAAAAACCAAGACCGTTTTATATACTGTTAAGTTAAAATGCTTACATTATATCATTTCAGTTAGTTTGGGTGTTTGTACGTCGGTCTGTCTGTCTGTATACCGCCCTTTCTGGCCTTTTTGATTTCCTGTTTTTTTTTTTGGTTGCTTGCTATTTTTTTCTAGCTCTTGCAAAACATAGATTTCTGCTAAATAACTTGTGTGTTTGAATGTATGTGTGTTTGTCATCGAGTCTAAAATGTAGGAGTTTGTTTAAGTTAAGTGTTTTTGGCACTGACTCCAGCAAAACACTTTTTGCTTCAAAGTAACCTCGTCATACAATTTACAATGAAGTTTTCTTCGACGGGGTCATGGAGGGGTTATATTCCCGAAAAAAGCAAACACACACTCACTCACACAGTAGCAAGAAAAATTATTGAAGTGGCGTATGTCGGCTTTTGGCTTTTGTATTTTCGACCCTTTCTTAAACTTGGCATTTGGCTGTGATTCAAATTTGTACTTTAGCATCATAATAAGACGCTATTTGTCATACCACAGAATATTTTGTAGTAAAGAAAAAATGAACGAACGAACTAAGTAAAGCAGGAACAGTTGTAAAACACGTCCGAAGAGCGAGCCAACAAAATTATGCAAGCGCACAAAAAATAGGGGCATATTTAACACATTTCTTTCGAGAAATGACAAAATTAAAAGCCAAAAAATGCTTCAAATGAATAGAAAGGAACTGCATAATTTGTATAAATCATTTTGCAATTATAGTCCAAATGTTATGCTACAAGAGGAGAAGTGGTTGCCATATTTATTTCTATTTCGACAAAAATTAGAGGAAGAAAAATTCTCAATATGCCGAAAAATACATAAGTGGGAATTTAACCAGTAAGGAAAGTTCAAAAGTCTGACGGGGACGACTATATGATACCCTTCAACACTTTGGGTACATACAAGAGATCCATATGTATACAATATCCTGTAGATAGAACACACACATCATCTTTAGAGGACCTTTGAAATGGTATCAGGCGAAATTATTGTATGATCTTTATAGATATTTGACCCTATTAAAAACCCCCATAAAATGCCATTCTGAAATCTATGGAACATTTTTATGCCAATGGCAGGGAATCGGATTCATATAAATAGTATGAAACCAAACAAAATTATACATAAATTATACATTGAACAACCTTAGCTTATATCATTTGGTATGCTGCAGCACAGTGTAAGCTTCTCGTTGAACCAATAACATAATATCAGACGAAAATATATATGGAAGATATCTAAGTCCTAACTGATTTTGCAACTCTAATGACACCTCTTCCAAATTCCAATTCGAACAAACATAGGCTCTTCGGTACACCATTTACACTAAATCGGAGGAATATATATTTGGAAGCTGAACCGATTTCAAAAAAACTTCGCATACATTTATATGGACCTATTTCAGTACGCTGTGAAAAATTTTGTCTCAAATATTGGGGGATAGGTGTAACATTTATATTTACATTTTTCAAGATTTTCAATGGGCTGGTAAATCAATACCAATGCTTGTTAAGGTTTGTAATTTTGCACATATATATTTGAAGATTTAAAAGAGAAAATAAATAATTTACAAAAACTTTTTGTAATTGTTTTGTTGTTGTTTTTTGTAATTAAAGAGAAGTCCTTATTTTTGATGGCGGGCATGATAACTCCTCACTGGAACATCGGAATCCGAAAATTCCAACGGTGTTAGAAAGAGTACATGTATGGCTCTCGTATGAACTAGGATTATTGACTTCGCTCTAAAATTAACAAAATGGCGGACCTTTAGAAAAATATTTTTGGAAAATCGTCGATTTTTGACCAAAAACCAAGTTAAACAAGTGAAAAAGCGTTAAGTTCGGCCGGGCCGAACTTTGGATACCCTCCACCATAGATATACGGGCAGGTACTAGAAATGAAAATATAGGGAACATTTTAATGGATAATTATACCTCCAGCCTTACAGCTAATGACGGTGTATACACTTTAACACAATGAAAATGTGCCTCATCGAAATATTGGTTCTAGACCCCATGTTTCTTTGGACCAAATCCGTTTCAGTAAAGTTGGATTTCATTCAAACCTCGCACATCTTATTATTTCTTCCAAACATAGTTCAAATTCGAAGATGGGGAATATCGGTCTACTTCTTCTGGTACCTCCACACAGGGGCTAGGTCTAAATGCGGCTATAGTTCATTATCGAACCTTACGTTCTAATTTTTTATCTCGCTATCCTCCGCAGGTGAAATGATTACAACAGTGTCTTAGAACCAAAATTAAACGCGTAACAAATCAGATAACTATTTTAATATAAAAAAGGGGGTTATATGGGCCGGCGAATATTAATAATTTTTGGTAGGGAGATTTGCTACCATATACGACTACAAAAGAACTCAAAATACTAAGAACTCAAAATACTAAATTACAGCTAATTCGGAGGAAAAATACGATCAAAACCCCAAAAATACTGAAAAGTAGGAGGTACCGTTATATGGGGACTACCAGAAAAAGTGGACCTATATCCATAATTTTTTGTGGAGAAATTTATTACCCAATAGGAACCCAATATAGCAAATTTCAGCGAATTCCGTTGAAAAACGCGGTCAAGAACCCCAAAATACCGAAAATTGAGGGGTACCGTTATATGGGGGGTACCAGAAAAAATTGACCTATATTTATAATTTTTAGTAGGTTTATTTGGTACCCAATAAGAACTCAAAGTACCAAATTTCAGAGAATTCTGTTGAAAAACACGCTCAAGAACCTCAAAATACCGAAACTTTGGGGTTACCCTTACATGGGGGCTGTTCGAAAAAATGGACATATATTTATAATTTTTAGTGGGGATATTTGCTACCCAATAAGAACTCAAAGTACCAAATTTCAGCGAATTCGGTTGAAAAACACGCTCAAGAACCTCAAAATACCGAAAATTGGGGGGTATCCTTAAATGGGAGCTATGCCTAAACGTGGACCGATATAGCCCATCTTCGAACTTGACCTGCCTGCAGACCAAAAGACGACTCTATGCGAAATTTTGGGGCTCTATCTCAATTTTAGACGCTAGAGTGATTACAACAGACAGACGGACAGACGGACATGCATAAATCGTCTTAGAATTTTACGCTGATCAAGAATATATATACTTTATAGGGTCGGAAATGAGTATTTCGATGCGTTACAAACGGAAAAACAAAACTAATATACCCTCCATACTATGGTGGAGGGTATAAAAATAAGGAAGGTCTTCACCGATTGGATTTATCCTTATTCATACGAAAGCTATACACTCACAGGGAAACGTGTACAAATTTTAAATCGATTGGGTTACTAGTTTTTGAGTTATCGTGCCCGCCATTCGCAAAAGAGAAAAACGCGTTTAAAGTTTGAGAAGCCCTTTATTCGTTACTTGATGCTGACACAATAAATCGGCTATATCTTCAAGAGTTCTTGAGATTTTCACTTGAAATGTTGTAGGTACATTCTTGAATTAGTGTAGATTCGAATTAAATCAAACCACATGTCTACCTCGTTCCCTTTTGCCTGTTATAAACATATGCACAAAGACATAATGCCATGTACCACATTGTGGTAAGGGTATAAAAAGAGCGCACCAAACCGCGCCTTTTTCTGTATGCATTGGCCTCTCTTGAATTACTTGAGGATTCCCCGAAAATTGTAATTCAGCCGTGCCGAAATCAGTCTCCAATATCTGGTGAATATTCAATAGGACCTTATTATAGCTTTGTGCAGCCCCAAAAGTTTGTAACGCCGCGAAATATTGGTCCTAGACCCACCTGTAAGTATACCGATCGTCATATCTCGACTAGCTGAGTCGATCTAGACATGTGTGTCCGTCCGTCCCTCCGTCCGTCCCTCCGTCCGTCCTTCTGTCCATTATAATTTGTAAACACGATACAGGCCACAGTTATGGACCAATCTTCACGAAATTTTGCATGTAGGATGGGTTCGGCCCAATGAAGACCCCTATTGTTTTTGGAAAAGATCTGTTAATATTTAGGGGATGAAATATACCAAAAACTTAATTTTTTTCGGTTTTTCTGGTCGCTCCAGAGGCCGCAATAATGGCCCGAACATCGTGAAATTTTGCATGGAGAAGGGGATCGGGCCAAAGAATAAACATGCCTGTTTTGATAAAGATCGGTTAATATTTAGCGGGTCAAATGGACCCTGACTTTTGTATGACGTATTTATTAATTCCCGAAGGACATAGGCCCGAGAAGTTGATAGTATATCCAAGAGGAGTGGTTGGCCATTAAATTGATACCAATTATATTGTCGTATGTACTCGGATGTGGGAGTTACACGTAAATATTTACAGGTAAATCATTACCACAATGGAGGACGGAAATATAGCGCTGATCGCTTTGAAATGTTCCATGAAGTTCCAGTTATGGTCAAGGACAACACCTATAATTTTAGGTGATGATCATATAATAATATTGGGATGAAGTGGACCGAAAACTTAATTATTTGTTTTTTTTTCGAGTCTATATTTAGGCCATAATAGAAAGCCGAACAACACAACACAAACCATGGTGAAGGGAAGTAATTAGAAGGGCTGTGCTGAATATTAGTAATATTTGTTGACCTTTTGTCGGTCAAGAGGGTGCAAATATTACGAAATATTATCCAAGCTCAGAACATAAAACCACAGAAAGTTAGATTTTTGGAAGTGGTGTAGGGTATCATATTGTTGGCCCCGTCCGACTATACTGCTCCGCTCACTGGTTTTAAAATTTTATTTGGATATCGGGATTGTTAATTTGGAAGTGGCTATTTTTCGTGTAATATTTTCTACATATAGGTATTCTGTCTTTTTTTACATCGTTTTAAGCACACTTCCCAAACACATTCGCTGTAGTATAGTTCACGTGAGTTTGGTAATTTCATTTCAAATAACTGTCAGTAAACAAATGGTGGAGGATATCAATTCTTGTAGAATCTTCTTCTAATTACTGGCGTCTTTAGTCAAAAAGACAACAAGGAAATGTGCAAATGCTCAGGGTTATCAAAGTACACTTTGTCACAATATAGCTCGACCAAGTCAAATTTGCCAATGTGGCAACACCAAACCCATTTTAAAAATTTTCAATTTACAATGTTACAGACAAACGGAAATTATTCATAATACATAAAGACAAAAACACAAATTTTAGTTGGAGGGTTGATGGTTCAACTGAACTGAAGGTTGAACATTTCATTTGTTGCAAAGGCATCACGTTTGTTTTTTTGGTGTTGGTGTTGGGGTGGCTTAATTTATGGTATTTTGATTTTCTACCCAAAAATTCAGTACTGCTGGCCTCGTCTAATTTGTTTGTTTGCGGGAATACCTTTTAAACAAGCGGTTGTGTTTTGTTGTTTTCTGCTGGTGGGTAGTTTTACATGCCCCCATAACCTTATTTGTTAATTTATGTCACGTAGTGTACCTTGGAAATGAATACAAAAAAACAAAAAAAAGAAAAACAAAAAATCATTTTATTTCTTAAATGAAAAGTGAATTTTAATTTACCAAAAATACATGTTAAAACATGCATGGGCTTAAAGTTTTTTTTTCGATTACCAGCACAAAATTACAAAAATAAAAACTCGAAAATCGTTTGGGTAATATATTAACTTTAATTGCTATATTGTAATTCACCGTAACCTTATATGGAAGAACATTTTCAAAACCACGGTAAAGTTATAGGGAAAGAATAAAATTTATTTGTATTTAAATTATTTCCTTAAACTGTAAAATGATTAAAGAAATTGCTAAAATGGCGAATCAGATGATTTTTAAACCACAAAGAAGGACAAATGAACTTCCGTTATAAATCAATATTTTGAGTTAATTTAGGGAAGTAACAAGTACTTAATTAATGAAATTATAATGTTGATTAATACTTAATAATACAGTACAAATTAACATATATGAGTATGATTGTTGCAAATGGGAGAATAGTAATTAATTACACTGTGATACAAAACAAAACAAAAAAATTTTCAGGGGTTCTAATGTACGAATTCTGTTTAGTTGGAGTCCCTGGACCACGAATATACCTTTGGTTTTTCTGGGTCACTTCGAAAATTAGTTTTATAACGGTAAATGTAGAGAAAAACGTGGTTTCATAGATTTCCACTTTGAAACGCTTATAACTTCTTTTCTTTCTAACGAATTTATATTATTCTTTTTTTAATCAGAAGAGTAGAATTTTTTCTTTCAAACAAGGTATATACTTGGTAAATCGGTTAAGGATTGGCTGAGTTATAGTGGTTGAAATGTGAAAAAACACACATAAAATGAAAAAATTTATTTTTCTTCGGACTGTACGAAGAAATTATGACATCAAGCCGTATAAGTTTTATTATATTACGGGGAAGACAATTAAATAAGCTTTCTAAAATGATAAAAATCAGAAAAATCGTTTAAAAAATAATCGACTTATACACATTTTTGTATTGATTCTATGCATATTCTCTAAAGGAAATATGGGTCTATCTCGTTTCCTCGTTTCCACATTATGTTTGTAACAGATAAAAGAAAATGAGATATACCCATATTTCCTTTAGAGAATATGCATAGAATCAATACAAAAATGTGTATAAGTCATACATTTTTTAACCGATTTTTTTGATTTTTCCCATTTTCGAATGCTTATTTAATTGTCTTCCCCATAATATAATAAAACTTATACGGCTTGATATCATAATTTCTTTGTACAATCCGAAGAAAAATAAATTTTGTCATTTTATGTGTGTTTTTTCACATTTCAACCACTGTAACTCAGCCAATCCTCAACCGATTTACCAAGTATATACATTGTTTGAAAGGAAAAATTCTAATCTTCGAATGAAAAAAAGAATAATATAAATCCGTTAGAAAGAAAGGAAGTTATAAGCGTTTCAAAGTGAAAATCTATGAAAACACGTTTTTCTCTACATTTACCGTTATAAAACTAATTTTCGAAGTGACCCAGAAAAACCAAAGGTATATTCGTGGTCCAGGGACTCCAACTAAACAGAATTGGTACATTAGAACCCCTGAAAAATTTTCGTGTCGCACAGTGTTATATTACCATTCAAGGAACTGTGGTACAGGGTATTATATCCTTGTGCATGGATACATACAGTGGCGACCAAATGTGGTCGAAAGGTTCCACATTTTTCAATTAGCTACCAAGACGAAAAATAAACACATTAGTGATTCAACTGTTCGTAGATATCTATGCAGAATTGGCCTTCTTGTAACAGTCAAGAAAAAATACAAACAAATGGACAATCAAGTATTTGAAAAATATACAGGGTGAGATGAAATAACTGCACCCAACTGCCATTTCTATGCCACTCGTCCGAAAGCTTTTTTTCCAGTAACAGCTTATTATATTGTTTACAAACGTACAAAAGCTATTTTCAGAAAAAAGTTATTCGTAATGGAACAAAGAGAAAATAAACTGAAAGGAGCTAAATATCATGGCCGAAAGTGGTGAACTGCCGAATTTTGTTTTCTTCGATGAGAAAACATTCGTTGTCCAGCAGTTTGTAAACAAACAAAATGATCATGTTTACTTGCCAAGGAGGTCAGCTGAAAATGTGAACCTTCTGTTGGCCTCCAAAACTCAAGCGCCGGCCATGGTAATGGTGTGGGCCGCCATAACAGCCGATGGTAGCTCTTCGCTCGTATTAATCGAATATCATCAGAATAAATGCATAATATTATTGTGAAAATATTCGGGAGGGTGTATTAAAGCCTTTTGCACGCAAACATTTTGGCCGCATACCTTGCCATTAAAACAGGACCATCCTGAGTGCGATGGTGGACGCGCCACCCAAGAAATGAGGTTCCTCGCTTCATTTCCAACGCACAATGGCAACCAACATCTCCTGATAACAATCCGTTGGACTATTGTGCCTGGAGTATTTTGGAAAGCAAGGCTAACACTAAAAAATACCAAAGTGTCGATCACCTCATGCAAGCGCTTCGCCGGGAATGGATCAAAATAACGCAGAGCAACAATCGGGCAGCGTGTGATGGTTTCATTAGCCGTTTGAAGGCTATAATTTGCGCCAAAGGTGACCAATTCGAACAAATCTAAACTTATTCTAAAATTTGACGTTATTTCCGATATTTTTGCCTTCATTAGATAAAATTAAAAAAAAGTGTAAAAATTATTTCGCTTGACTTTGTTTCAGTTTTTTATCTCACCCTGAATTGGTCTGATGAAACAAAAATTAATCGTTTTCAATCAGATGGCAAAAAAATAGTACCCTCGCCGCTCACATGGAAATTTTCAGCAACATCAAATAAAACAAACTGTAATATATGGCGGGGAAATTTTGATGATTTGGAAGTGTTTCACTTGGTGGAAGCTTATGATCGAGGGTAAAATTCTGACTAAAAAGAAGGTATAGTGATTAGAAAGAAGATATAGTGAACAAGGTTGATTAACTGAATATTCTTTAAAAAAAATTGCTAGAAAATGTGGAGAAAACTTCATATCCCGTCATTCTTGCAACGTATCTATAGTAAATCTTCGAATTAAAATAAATTGGACTAAATTATATTAGTTTACTCGATTTAACAAATTTAGGGAGTTTTTTTTTAAATATGTTCAAAAATGCAGTAAAATAAAAATGTTTTAATTATGTGGGCACTTCAAAGTCGATATTTTTTGTCATTAAAGCCGAATTAATGGAAATATGAGAGCTATATCTAAATCTGAACCATTTTTCCCCATTTCAATAGATTAGGCCCTTGGGATCATTTTGTGATAGACGGAAGGCATTCATCCAGTGTTTTAGACGTCCGATCGATCCGAGGAGCGAATAAAGATTCGGACCATTTCCTTGTGGCAGCCAAGGTACGCACCCGTCTAAATGTTGCAGCAAAGGTGCGATCTAATGCAACACGGAAACTCGCCGTCGAAAGCTGCAAACACAACAGGTAGCCGAGGCCTACTCCGCTCAACTTACCAATCTGCTTGAAGAAAGCACTTCTTGTCCCGATAATAGTATAGAAGCACAATGGCAAAGAATTGCCCACTCCCTACAAACTGCAGCAAAAGGAACCATTGGGTACCAAAAACCACCACCAAGAAACCCATGGTACGATCAGGAGTGTCAAAATGCTACTGATGAGAAAAACGCAGCGTATAGGGCAACCCTGCAGACAGTAGCAACACGTAACGTGATGGAGAATTATCGGGAGAAAAGGAGAGAGGAGAAACGTGTTTTCATAAAAAAGAAGAAAGAACAAGAAAAACGTGAGCGTGAGCAAATCGAGATGTACAGGAGTCAGAATGGACCATACCAATGCGGCCTCAGACCTGGCAAATCCACCATTGACCAGATTTTCACTCTGCGCAAATCCTGGAGAAGACCCACGAAAAACACATCGACACATACCACCTATTTGTCGACTATAAAGCCGCATTCGACAGCCCTATCCGTTCAGAGGTGTTTAAAGCCATGTCTGCGTTCGGCATTCCTGCAAAATTAATACGGCTATGCAGGATAACTTTAAGTGGCACAAGGTCAGCAGTTAAAGTAGGAAAGGACCTATCGGAGCCCTTCAATACCGAACGAGGATTCAGACAAGGTGACAGTTTGTCGTGTGATCTTTTTAACATCCTACTGGAAAAGGTCATACGAGACGCAAAGAAATGTCACTCTGTACACCAAACAACACATGTTATTCGCCTACGCCAATGACATTGATATAATGGGTCCAACATTGCGAGCGGTAACAGCCACTTTTGAACAAATTGAAAAGGAGTCTGCCAAAGTGGGTCTGGCAGTAAACGGCAAGAAGACCAAACTGATGGTATCAACGCGCAAGACGTCCAGTAGACTCGGACCAACTGTGGAACTTGAGAACTACAGCTTCGAGGTAGATAAAGATTTTATATACCTTAGTACCGCCATAAATAAAAAGAACGACATCAGTTTTGAAATTCGGAAAAGGATTGTGATGGCCAACAGATGCTACTATGGTCTAAGTAAGCAGTTTAGAAACAAGGCCACCTCCCGCCAGACCAAACTCACACTTCACAAGACGCTGATACTACCCGTGCTATTATATGGATCAGAAGCATGGGTACTTGCGCAAGCAGATGAGGCAGCTCTTGGGGTGTTTGAGAGAAAAATTCTCCGAAAGATCTACGGGCCGATCTGCGTCGAACCATGAGCTTTACAATTTATACGCGGACATCGTCATAGTCAGTCGTATTGAGCTGCAGCGACTACGGTGGCTAGGCCATGTTGTGCGGATGAATGAAAATGCCCCAGCTCAAAAGACATATAAAAATGAGCCTATTGAAAGCAACATCTTGGAACGTGGTCTTCCAAATTGGTGGAATTGCGCTTGGAAATCTTTTTTAAGCTCGGCTTATGGAACAACCGTTCTGTAACAAGCCAGCTAAGTAAGTAAGTAAGGTCTTTGGGACAAATTTAATTCCATTCGGATCATAAATATGACCTGTACTTTGTTTACAATTTAACATGGATGGACAGACGGACGGACATGCACTCAGACTCAGAAAGTCATTCTATGTATATTCTCAAACGGTACCATAGGTCTATACACACAGACATAATCTTAATAATGTGGAAAAAAATTTTTCAGGTTTTTGTTATTGTTACGGAAATTTGATGATCAAATTTTTCCAAATGTTGTTTTTTAAGCTATCACTTGAAGTATTTCACAAACGAACCAGTAAGGAAAGTAGTAAAGTCGGACGAAGCCGACTATATGATACCCTTCACCACTATGGGTATTTTAAAAAGATGCATCCTAACAGAATGGCCATTACCTTGAAATTGGATGAACTGATAAAATATGTGACCTTTATCTAAATTTGAATCGACTTAGATCAATCCATAAACGTGCCAATATATTGTTACAATGGGACAACATTATGTAAATCGATTTTAAGCAAATATTAAACGGAAGTCGGTCGGAAATATATGGGCTACATGTGTACTTCTACACGCCATTACGTCATTCTATTCCTAATGGACATATTTTGGGTCCTTGGTTCCTACTTAAAATCGGACGAAACAATTTGGGAACAATATCTATATCTGGACGGATTCCTACAAAACTTGACACACGTTTAGCTAAACTATCTTCAGTACATTGTGAAAAATATTTTGTCAATCGGCATAACTTTGCGTCTTTGGTGCACCATTTATTTAAAATCCGAACTGATTACACAAACTTTAGTACATTGTACAAAATTGTGTGGTCTAATTTTGGGTCTTAAAATCGGACAATTTTCAGGAAACTTTACACACAACATTCCAGACTCAATTCAGTACGCTATGCCAAATTTCGTACAAATCGAAAGATATATAGGGACTTTGGTGAACCATTTACATTAAATCGGTCGAACATATATATGGGAGCTATATCTAAATATGGGACTTAAAATCGGACAATTTTCAGGAAACTCTACACAAAACATTCTAGACGCAATTCAGTACACTATGCCAAATTTCGTGCAAATCGAAAGATATATAGGGACTTTGGTAAACCATTTACATTAAATCGGTCGAACATATATATATGGGAGCTATATCTAAACCTGACCCGATTTTTAGGATATTTTACACACATCATTCGGTACTATATGCCAAATTTCGTGCTTATTGAAAAATATATAGGGACTTTGGTACACCATTTACCTTAAATCGGTCGAAATTGTATATGGGAGCTATATCTAAATCTGAACCGATTTTTCCCAAATTCAATAGGGTTCGTCCTTGGGCCAAATAGACGAGCTGTGCCAAATTTCATCCAATTCGGATCATACATGCGACCTGTACTTTGTTTACAATTTAACATGGACAGGCAGACAGACGGGCGGACATGCATAAATCGACTCAAAAAGTGATTCTATGCATATTCTCAAAAGGAACCATGTATCTATCTCGTTTCATTTTGCCTGTTACAAACATATGCAAAGACATAATACCCTATACCACAGTGTGGTGAAGGGTATAAAAAAATACTTCAAATAAATCGAGGTCTTGTCAAAAAACCACATTTAATGTTTTGATTGCATGACCACCACTGTATATGGGAGGTATATCTAAATCTGTCAAATCTCACTACCAAACATTATCAATATCGATCCACATTTTTGTTATAGCCCCATTTAAGGAAATGAATTAATTTGTTCTGTTTATATCCAACACATAATCGTATGATAATTTTTGGGATAATATTCATTCATTCGTTGTTCACAATCTTTTAATGGAAACATATTCAAGTTGATTATATTAAAGACAAAATTACAAAAGATTTATAATTGGAAAGCAATATAATTAGACAAAAATAGTTTCACATCAAAATTTGATTACAATGCGAATTGATTTCAGGAAAAACACACGCACGCACATACATTTTGGTTACAAACATATGCACACATAAATAGCGCTTTAAAACGTTGATGTTATTTTAACGTAATTATACATAGACAACAAATTAATATCAATCAGTCAACATTTACTGTGGTAAACATTTTTTGATCAGCCCTCGAATCGTTTGAAGTATTTTTGAAAATTTTTTAATTCAGAACACTTCGATATACTGTACTTAAGAGATTTAGTGTAAAATGGAAAATTATTGCATGCAATTTTTCCATAAATAACGGTTTTTATGAAAATACATCGACTTTGAAGTGGCCATATAATTAAAACATTGTGTGATTTTTTACTTTACTGTATTTTTTGAAAATATTTTTAAAAAAGCTCTTTAATTTAGTTAAATTATGTAAACTAAGCATCGATAAAGTCATTTACTGATAAAAATTTTTGAAAAAATCTGTAAAATCTATCAAAATCGCCAAAAATTTGTACAGTACACCTTACATTCAGAAAATAACCCTTATTGTAGAAAATAAAGTTCCGAATGCACCAGAAATTGCTAGAATTAGTAGAAAACTATAAATAATTCTCAGAATAAAGAAATATTTGAAATAAAAACTGAAAAATGGGAATTAACCTAAAAGAACGACTCAATTTCGATAGCCTTTATTGAAGAAGGCCGGAATATTTTTACAGTATGTAAGGAAATATCGATTTGTATTGGCATTTATTATATCAAATCGATTGTTCGAGTAGTACAGAATATATTTTATCAAAAAATATATCAGTCACAACAGAACGAAATGAATTAACACCTTGTTGACTGTTTCTGGTACACACAGCATGTTTGATGGTAACTCTTGATAATTTTTGAACATGACAATATTTTTCCATTCATTTTTTGTTCACAATCTTTTAATGGAAACAAAAATATTTGAAGTTGATTATATTAAAAACAAAATTACAAAAGATTTATAATTGGAAAGCAATATAATTAGACAAAAATATATCACATCAAAATTTGATTACAATGCGAATTGATTTCAGGAACAATCGATTTGATATAATAAATTCCAATATCAATCGATATTTTCACATACAAAGTGATAAAGAAAGATAGAATAATGTAAATATTTATTTAAATGAAATGGTGAAATTTGTGTGAGTTAATTTGTACATAATATGTTATTGTATGAAGATATGAGTATGTCGTATGAGGCTATGATGTTATATTAACGCAATTATACATAGACAATAAATTAATATCAATCAGTCATTTATTCACTCACTCACAAAATTGTCTAGTTTGTCTTAAGGAATTTTCATAATGCTCTCAGACATATCTATTAGCAGATAACCACAAAAACCAACAACAAATACAATATGGATGGAGTATAATTGGACAAAAACAATGAAATATATGTTATGCAATAATGACACTAATGGTCAATGGAGATCTACACAGATACATATACATGCACATAACCGAAGACATAGATATATTTGACGACAGGCAAAAAACATTATTTTACACACAGACAAAACTAAACTTTGACGAAATTATAACCTAGAAATTTGATTGTAAGTTTGGTCGAATCGCATTTACCTTTCATTGGGGTGAAGATGTAATGATATACGCAGATATTTTGTGATTAGAGGATTTTTTTTTTTTTTTTTTTTTGATAGAAAACAAAAATTGGAAATGCATACTGAATATATTTATATTTTGTCAGGTGATTTTACAGTATTATTGGCATAAGTCCATAAGGACAGTATGTTAGTAAACATTTTTTAGACCCACCTCGAAATATTCATCGTAGACCCGAGATGTATATATCATTTTGGTCAGAACAGAATAAATTTAGCCATGACCGCAATATTTAAGACAGAGCTTCGAAATTTTGCACATACGCATATATCGGTCCACTTTTTATAGTAGCACCCAATATTCGTTATATTGAAGCCTTCATCTGTAACTTGGTATTTTGGATTCTTACCTGGTGGTAAATTTTCCTACAAACATTTATAAATAATGGTCCCCATTTTCGGATGACCCTTATATAACGGAATTTTTATTAAGGGAACCCCCCCCCATTCTCGATTTTAATTTTTCAAGATGTTAAGGTTTGGAACTTTGCACATATATATTTGAAGATTTAAAAGAGAAGAAAAATATTTTACAAAAAAAATAGTTTTTGAGTTATCGTGCCCGCCATCCGCAAAAGAGAAAAACGCGTTTAAAGTTTGAGAAGCCCTTTAGCCGTCACTTGATGCTGACACAATGTATCTTCAAGAGTTCTTGAGATTTTCACTTTGGCCCCGAGAATGGGGGTCCCCTTAAGTTAAAAAACTCCTTTCAAAAAATTCTTATTACTGGCTCATTTTTCAGAGTAGCCCCATATAGTGGTACTTCCAATATTCGGTATTTGGGGGAATTTTTGACCCGTTTTTGATTCTTCGGCTGAATAATAATGCAGCAGTAAGTGCCGATGGGCCACCAGTCGAACTATTCACGACTGGTGGTCAGATGCTGAACAGTACAATTTGGATAGATGAATACATGCCCAATAATTGGAACCTCAGCATCCTGTGCCCCGTGCACGAAAAAGGAGACAAATGACATGTGCCAACTACAAGGGAACTAGTCCCCCTCCTATTGCATATAAAGTGTTATACAGAGTGCTCTATGGACGACTGAAGCCAATAACTAATGACAATATTGGACCATACCAATGCGGCTTCAGACCTGGAAAATTCACTATAGACCAGATTTTCAAACTGCACCCAATACTGGAAAAGAAGAATTTGGATAGAGGAGTGGATGCCCAATAATTGGAATTTCATCATCCTGTGTCCCGTGCACAAAAAGGGAGACAATCGATATGTGCCAACTATAAATGAATTAGTCTCCCTCCCATTGCGTATAAAGTGTTATCCAGAGTGCTCTGTGGACGACTGAAACCAATGGCCAATGACAGTATTGAACCATAACAATGCGTCTTCAGAACTGTCAATTTCACTATAGACCAAATTTTTACACTGCACCAAATCCTGGAAAGACCCACGAAAAATACATCCACACTTTCCGCCTATCCGTCGACTATGAAGCCGCATTCAACAACCCAAACCGCTCAGATGTGTATTAAGCCATGTCTGCGTTCGGTATTCCTTTAAAAATCATACTGTTATGCAGGATAACTCTAACTGGCACAAAACCAGCATTTGGAAATGACTTTTCATGGGTCCATTTTGTAGAATAGCTCTTAGATATCGACCCTTCGAAAAGTTCGTTAATTTTGGGATTTCGACACCCTTTCAAGCGGATTGGCTATAATATGTTATATTGAATTAAAATTAGGTAGCAAATCTGCATGCTCGAAATGAGTAGAGATTGGCAGTGGGTAAATCCCCAATAAATTGTGTATAAACGGGATAAATACCCACTTGTGGATTTTTATTTGGATATTCACTATATTGAATCGCCAACATCTTACACTCTATTTCCGGCTTTCTGTCACCAAACCGATTCAAAATGGATAGTTTTATTATACTTTAAACATATGGTTAAATACCCGAGTAGTTACCTAAATATTGGGTAATATCTATTTTACTGTGACGCAGATTGTCAAAATTTAGCTCAATATTTTTTGTATGAAAATAACTACTGGTATCGAAAATGGGGTCTCTGGGTCCATGTTTTGATATAGAACTCTAACATTAAAATTTTACAATCGAATTGCCTGCAATTTACACAAAGAGTTTTCAATGTGTGGAAATATTCATGCACAAATTTGTCGGCGTATGTCCATGTTTTCTGGTATTGCTCGTGTAGAGGTATGAGTATTTTCCCAAATATTAGGAATAAACTATTTTACTGTCGAACCATTTCATGTAGGCTGCCAAAGTTTTGCTCACATATTTTTTATATCAAAACAACTAATTGTATGGGAAATGGGGTCTCTGAGCCCTTGTTGTGATATAGGCCCCATATAGTCATACCTCCCCATTTTAGGTAATTTCTTATCTATTATACACATTTTACAATCAGATTGACTGTAATTTGGCGCTAAGAGTTCGCAATTTGAACAAAATATCCATGAACTATTAGTCGGTGTCGTTTCACGTTTTCTTGTACCCCCCATATAAAGGTATCGCAATTTTGAATATTTACCTAAATATTGGATAGTTGGGTGATAGATCTTCCTACCAAAAATTCACTACCCCGCCATATATCTATGTTCTCGAACGTTCAGCCTATGTGGCCTGTTGATATTGCCTCGACGAGAAATTATCTACGCGTCTAGTTGTGGTTTAAACCACATATTCACCAAAATTATAATAGGTTTGGGTGCCGCACCAATTAACAGAAAAAATAGGACGGAATGAGATACACCCATTTCTTAAACGGATGGTGACTGAAGATGAGAAACGGATCACATACGATAACCCTGTGCGAAAACAATCGTGGCCAAAGAGCGATTGAGCACCTCAAACGGTGGCCAAACCAGGAATTTTCTGCTAAGCATTTGGTGGGACTGGAACGGGATTATTTATTATGAGTTGCTTCCATATGGCCACATGCTAAATTCTGATATCTACTGTCAACAACTGAAGCGTTTGAAGATAGCAATTGACAGAAACGGCCAGAACTGGCCAACAGGAGAGGTATCGTGTTCCACCAGGACAACGCTAGGCCACACACATCTACAGTGACTCGTCAGAAACTTCTGGAGCTTGGTTGGAAAGTTTTAATACATCTGCCATACAGTCCGGACTTGGCACCATGCGATTATCACATTTTTCTTTAATGATAAAAAATTAGTATCTAGGGATGATTGTGAAAATCGACTGCTAAAGTTTTTTTGCAAATAGGGGGCAGGACTTCTATGAGATTGGCATTATGAAGTTACCTTTAAAAAGGCAACAAATCATACAATAAAACGGTGCATATTTGGACCAAATTGGACATTCCGTAGCATGTTAAATACAGTCCTATAGTTCATATAATAATAATGGATTTAGTTTTCCCTAACCTAATATTTGATGATCCAAATACGAAATATTAAGGAGTTGAAATAGGAGTTAAAATAAATCTCATCTGTAGTGAATGTATGTCCACATTTCATCCAAACTTATTATTAACAGGCTTAGATAAAATCAGAAGATGGGACTTATCGGTCACTCTTTCTGATACCTTTCGCCATAATTTGTCAGAATTTGTAAATCAAATACCAAGGCAAATGCAATGTCTGATTTGATCCAAACTTTGCAAATCGTAATACTTTTACCAAGCCTAGACAAAGTCCGAAGATGAGACTAAGAAGTCCACGCCTTCTGGTGCTTCCCCACAGATGACCCCTCACCTAAAGGGAATAGTAGTTTGTCGTCTAAATATTGAAGGCCTTAATATTTATACTAATTAAAAATTATGTGGTTCCAAAAAAAAAATGGCCTACCCTCTCTTCTTTGGCGTGGGATATCAAAATAAGAACTGATATGTATTCACCTCGACTATTCTCACCATTTCCGATGATTATTTAATATGTGTTTACCAAATGCTCTGACTAACTTAAGCAATCTTCTATACAATAATGTAAAGAACAAATAAAGGCCTACAATTCTGACCCCTTTTTCACTCTCGTCAAGTGATTTTGTTTCGGTAGCTTTATTTTTGTTGCTGGTTTACCGTTTAGTTGGTTAGATGCTTGCTTAAATTTGTTTTTCTATTTTTTTTGTGAATGAAGGTCATTCATAGATAGTATAGATGGAATGACTGCCTGTACAGGCTGTGTGTTGTAGACCCATTTAACTAGCCTAGCCCCTTTTGCTCATTGTCCAGACACTTATGTATCTCCTGAGACTCATTATTAGAGTACATTAAGTTGTTATGCTCACTCGAGCATAACCATAACCATAAGAATCTATATAAACAGTATTTTAATGCACTCACACACTTGTTTAACTAACACCACTACTGACCAACAAACACACACACACACTCACATAAATAAATACTCCTTTCAGATTTCACTTATCCACAGATGGGACTTAATTCTGTGTTTTTTCGTTTCGTGTAAAGCTGTTCTGTAGTGCTTCCATAGAATATATGTGCATATATGTGTCTGTGTTTATATCTTGTCCTTAATGCTGGACAGTAAATATATATAAATGTTGTTGTAGTCGTCGTAACATATGTCGGTACTTCACACTATTCGAATATGTGTGTGTGTGTGTAGAAGATACAATTTGTGTGTTGTTGCCATTGGCGTGTTAATTTATTGTAAGAATTACCAGATTTTAGTAGTTTTTTTTGTTTTTGATGCTGCATTTAAAGATGTTGGAGGTTGTTGTTGGGCTATTGAAGGAAGTTGTAGACACAGGCAAGCATGTAAGTTAAATTTAACGGAAATAAACTATAGTTTGCTTAGGCCAATGAGGGAGTGGAATAATAATTTAAGCGATTAGCTGTTGAAGATAATTGACAGCATTATGGTGACAGATAGTTTTATTAAAGTGAGCTTAAAAAGAGAGGCATGTGTTGTGAGGGGATGTTGGTTTTACAAATAGCGAGAAAATACCATATTTTTCAAAGAGATAAAATTGAATTTATATATTGCGTACAATTACCAGCAAACCTCCTTATACTAAGGGTTTTGGTTTCGAAACATTTAAAATGAAGTTATAATATTTTACAGATACAACAAGAGACAAAAATGCGTCGATATATAGGTTTCCCACCAAACGTTTCTTTGAACCAAATCCATTTCAGAAAATACAGAATAGATTTCCTCCTCCTCTTTTTTTTAAATCCAATATCTAGGAAATGCAATGTCCGATTTTATCCAATCATTGCATATCGTAATTTTTTACCAAATCTAGATGAAGTTCGTAGATAAGACCAATTTTGAAAATTTGGAAACATCATATGAAGCTGATAAAGTATTCAAATTGGCTAGTTAATTTCACATCGTAACACTTTTACCGTACCTACATTTAATACGAAATTAGGTCCATAAGGCCAATTCTTTTAGTACTTACCCAGGGATCTTTGATATATAACATAAGCATAATATAAAGTGAATATTGAAACCCATGCAACCTGTGCGGAGGTACCTACCCCACAAATTCAATATTAATGAAGGCGTATGCTCAAGATTGCTAATCTAATACCAACGATTGTTCGATTGAAACGAAATTTAGCCGAGCGTACTGAAATGAGATGACGGAGGTAATGATATATACGAAGCAACGACTCTGATTGGTTTTAATATTTTGACACTTACCTGAACAAAGATGAGCAGCTCCAAGACATTCTCTACGAGCACCTAGAAACTTAATATGTCCGTTGCCTTTACCATGACGTTAATATTCTGCCAGAAATTTTTAATGAAAACATTGGAAAGAAACATATCATTGACCCATCGTCGGAAAATTTTGCGTCCATGAGTCTTCAAATGATGTGGTAGTTAACAGCACCAGATTCAAGCATCTCCATACAGTCAAGGCCACATGAATTTCTCTCGATCAAACAGCTAAAAATCCGATCGATCACGTTGTTATAGACAGAAGATATTCATACAGTACATTAGAAGATGGAACGTCTCCGCGAAGTAACATTCGATTGGGACCATTTGATTGTAGCAGACAAGGTTTGTACGTGTCATAATGAAACAGCAAATGTGCGATGTAGACATAGAAGGTAGCAAACGTCTACTCCGCTCAACTTATCCTCCTGCTTGACAAAATCACTTCATTGCCCGATAATATAGAAGCACAAAGGCAACAAGTATCAAAGACCACCATCAAGAAACCAAAGCATGAACAGGCTTGTCCTAATACTACTGAGGTGAAAAACGCAGCATATAGGGCAACCCTACATACAGTCGCAATACTTAAGGCGAAGAGAATTATAGGGGGAATTGGAGAGAGAAGAAACTTCTTCTCAAAAGCAGAAGAAAGAACAAAAAAAAAAAAAAACGTGAACAAATCGAGAAGTATAGGAGTCAGAATAAAGTCCATTAATATTACCAACGAGTTTTACTGACGATTTATAATCTCAAAAGATACACACAGTACCTACAAATGAAAATATGAGAATATCTCTTCGCCAGTAAGAAACGATCACATCATATCTCCGAACTTTGACCTAAGGCTAATTTTTCCTTCTGGGGTTTTCATATACACACCAAGATCTTTTATCCCCAATATGAAATCTCCAACCCCCAAAATCTTGTCGCAAAGTGATATTGACGGACATCGCCATTATCTATACACGTATATCGACATAATCAGACATATAGAGCTGCAGCGACATGTTGTGCGAATGGGTGAGGATGCAACAGATCTAAAGAGATATAACAACGAGCGTACTAATGGTTTACACAGAAGGGGAAGATCACGAATCATATCGAACCATGGTCTATCCAATTGGAAAAATTGAGCAATAGATCGACGCGCTTGGAAATCCTTGTACCCTTCATCACATTGTGGTAGAGGGGAATATATCCTTGTGCATATGTTTGTAACAAACAAAAGGAAAGATAAAATCGTCGTTTCTCTTTAGAATATGCATAGAATACATTAATCAGTTCTGAGTTGATTTATGCATATCCGTCCCTCTGACCCTGTTGTGATGTACAGTGCAGGTGGACTTTCTGATTCGAATAAGCTTAAATTTGGAACAACCCTCATTTTTGGCCCAAGGACGAACGCTATTAAAATTGAAAAAAATCGGTAAAGATTTAAATATTGCTCGCATATATATTTTCGATCGATTTAAGGTAAACGGTACATCAAACTCCCAAAATTTGTCCGATTACGACAAAATTGTACATAACGTACTAGAGTAAGTACAGAATTATGTATGTTGTTTTGTTGAAATCGGTTCAGATAAAGATATAGCTCTCATTCTGACAAAAGTTTGCACAGCGTACTGAAAATACTACGTCTGTGAAGTTTTGTTGAAATCGGTTCAGATTAAGATATGGCTCCCATATATAGTTTCGATCCATTTTAGAAAATGGTGCACCAAACTGCTAAGGTTTGTCCGATTGAGACAAAATTTTGCACAGCGTACTAAAATTACTACAGCCTGACGTCCGTGAAGTTTTGTTGCAATTTATTCCGATTTAGATATAGCTCTCATATATAGTTTGGTCCGATTTTATGTAAATGGTGCACCAAACTCCCACTCCGATTGAGACGCAATTTTGCAGAGCATATTGCGTTGAGTCTACAACGCTGTGTGTTAAGTATTGTTGAAATCGGTTCAATTCGGCCGATTTGGTGAAAATGTTGCACTAAAGAACCACCCGCTAGTTCGACAAAACATCAATTGACGGGTTTTCTATAGTAATCTCGTCGACTACTTCCTCCAGTACGTATACACTAGAATAATACGAATGATACTATTGATACTATTCATAGCATACACCATTAATGATTTTGATTTAAGGGTATGTACTTATTTCAGTATCCCAAAGTAAATGAACGGTTCGTCGATTGTATCAACTGCGCCTTACCATGGGATACTTAAGTAAGTTCAAATATTATTTTGTTTCTCTTTGTTCGATTCCGATATTTTCTGAAATTTGCGTGATGCAAAAAAATATTGGTCGATAGAGAAAGGGATCTATATATATGTATCCAATTAAATAAACCCATACAAATACAATTCTGAAATTTATGAAAAAAACCACTAAACGTCATTCTGAAAAGATTTCAGTAAAACTTATCACACGTAATAAGCTGTCTGAATCTGACAAATGAAAAGAAAAGTTATAAATTGTGTGAGTTCCTAGTGAAATTTAAGTATTTTGTGTGTTCAAAGGTAAGGTAATTACCTTGAAAAGAATAAATAAAACACCTGACTTAAAAACCATATTTTGATAGTAAGTATTTCTTTAAATTTGTATTTAATGAATTATTTATAATTATAAGTGATTCAAATTTCAGACATACCTATTTCGAACTCTAGCATGAGTGAGGCTATACAAAAATTGATGACGTCAAAAAGACACGAAATGCTTATAAACATAATTTAACGTCATTTAAGGTAAATTTTTATAGAGAAATTTTGCAACTTCTAAATTTTTCCATTTTCAGCCACAAGGTCCAAAACTACTAATACTGGTCCTAGATGAGCACTTCCGAAAAACAAGACAATTATTATCTGAATATGATCTAATTTTTATTTTTGTAATAATAAATAATTTTATATTTAATAAATTAAATGAAGCACTTACTTCGGTCATTATTAATCATTAGCGAAATAGTTCATTACTAATTATAAACGAATCATGACTGCAATTGTCATTACAGATTTCGTCAATGGAAGATAAACGAGGTGGTGACGATTGCATACTTCTAATGACATCCCCGTGTTAAATTCGTCACTCAAACGCATGGCTAGTGTATTGGCGAGTAGGTACTGGTACTTTCTTTTGGAACAATGGTATAAGTACTTATGTAGTGCTTACCCGAACAAGCGGGCATTGTTTGTTCAATGTTCGACACAATTTTGCACAGCGAATAGAATTGAGTCTAGATTGACTTGTGTTAAAGTTTGTTAAAATCGGATCAGATTCAGACATAACACCCGAATTTATTTTGCTCAGCTCATTACGTGTGATAAGTTTTACTGAAATCTTTTCAGAATGACGTTTAGTGGTTTTTTCATAAATTTCAGAATTGTATTTGTATGGGTTTATTTAATTGGATACATATATATATAGATCCCTTTCTCTATCTATTATTGTACATATGAGCATCTCTTCTATGTATGTAAAGCGGCGAAGGGTCTCATACAGTCGGTCCCGTCGGACTTCTGAACTTTCCTCACTGGCTTCACATTGAAGTTGACACCATTTCCACGCAAATAATTTTTGTGGGTCAATATCATGACCCACAGAATAATACATCCAAAACTATTTAATATATACTTTAAAAATTCCCGTGTTATAAAAAGGTGAACCTCGACTTCAGCTATGTTAAAAATTGGCAATATTGCCCATGTACAATTTATGGAGTCTCAGGCGAATATTACGTTCCGTTAAGCAGATATATACTGACAACTTGCTCTTAGATTTTGAAAATTTGACTAGGACTTCGACACAGATACGTACTTACGTACTGAATTGGCGTGTGTAGGACGTGTGTCATAGTTGATTTTAATTTGCTCGGGTTTACGCAATGCTCTCATATATATCTTCGTCTAGTTTCGTGTAAATTGCGCATGTTTGCCATTATTTGTAGTAAATCGCACGATTTCCTTCAGAATGGAAAATTTATATTTTGAGTCTGTTGGTGTTCGATAGGTGAATATACTTATTGATAAAAATGATTATTTAAATTGTTATTTAAGGATCTATGAAGTAGAAGACATGAAATGAATTAAAATATTCTTATTTACTTATCATACCGTCTATTTAAATTTTCAATATATGTTCACAATATATATGTATATACGATACATGTATGTATAGTTTATAATTTTAAGTACATTACGAAAATACATTGGTTTTTCACTTTAATGCTTAATTGGGCATTAAATATATGTGTTGATGTTATGGCAATATAATAGTTGTTGTTGCCGCCGCTGTTATCAATGCAGCGCTTTAAGCGGATATTTGATAAATGTTTGTTAAAGTTTTGTTTTTACCTATACACGATAAGAACACAAGTATCAGCAGCATGAGCAGCCAAGTCTAATGACATTGCATGTTAAATATGTTCTTTGTATTGGTGTTCAACTTTCACTTACATGTACAACAATGTTCATCACACGCACACGTGAGAGTGTGTCATTGTTTCTGTGTGTGTGTGTGTGTGTATTTTTATGTTAAAGCATGTAATTGAAAAATTGGATCCAACTGTGCGGTAAATTACTAAAAATAAACTCATTGATTATCGATTAAGAATAATGGTAGATGATTTCTTTTTTTCGAACAAACGTTCGTTTGTTTGGTTTGTGGTTCGGCTGGCTGAATAATAATCCTAAGGCAAAATTGTAATTACTGAAATGGGGTGTTGTCAATTGAGGGTTACAGATTTCCACAGAGTATGGTATATCGATATCATTGCTATGTATGTTTGCTTGCATGCATACATGCTAGATGAAGATTGTGAATGGAGTGGAGCTCTTAAAAATAAAGCAGATTATATTGGAATCTTTGCAAGTTTCATGTCAATTGAAAAAGCTTATTAAAAATAACTTTCGTCTTACTAAGGATTTATTGATGGGATTTCAATGGTAATACGAGGTTTTAACGTCTTGGTACTATTAAAAACAATTTAATGTTATTAATGTGGTTATCAGAATAAAGGGAAGAACAAATATGGAATATAAACCTTGTAAAATGTTTGAAGGATATATTTTATTTCAAGATTTAAGGAAACTCTATACATCGATTCATACATAAATAACGGAAATAAGAACGAGTAAAAAGAGTTTGTCGGCCAAAAAGAATCGATTTTCAAGCATTCAATTGACTCACACCTTAGAGAGGAGCTTCTCAATCGGAGTGTGGAAAAGTTATTAATTTGAATTTTTGTTACACAACATGAAGTCGGATACAGCCACAATTCTACATAATTAATTTAAAAATTACGATTTTTTATTTACGGAGGTCGTGAAGCTACAGATGGATATGTAGAATACACTTACATTGACTTGTGTATGCATCTTTGGATAGTCAGTGCTGCGAAATCACTGCCTAGTGTTGAGATGAAGGATTTTTAACGACCACTTTTTAAAGTTCGTCCAATTTTATGTCAATGGTTAAATATGTACAAAGTGATGAAGGGAAGGTTCAATCCGGCTTTACTGCTTTCCTTATTGGGTTTTTATTAAATTTATATTTTTTATTTATCACATTGAGTTGAGAATGTACGTCTGTCTGTCTGCTGTAATACCCCTAGCCTGTAAAGTAATTTAGATAGATCGCCAAAATTTTGCATAGAGCTGTATTTTGTCTACTAATGGAATATCCCGTTAAAAATATCCCCATAAAAGAGTACCCCACAATTCCCTTTATTTTGAATTTTTTAGCGAATATTGGCCTCATATAAAGTTACCACCAAAATGACGGTATTCTGGGGAGTTCGGGCACATTTTTCAACTGAAATGGTTGTAATTTGGTATTTTGGGATTCGTATTTAGTAAGAATCTTCCGGATCCCGGATCTTGAGGCTTTTCGCCAAGTTTTTTTTCTAATCCAACTTGGCTGTAATTGGGTGCGTTGGGTTCGAATTGCGTACCAAATATTTCCACTGTTAATCGCGTAACCCCCATTTAAAGGTACCTCATAAATTCGGTATTCTTGGGAGCTTACACGTTTTTCAACAGAAGTAATTGTCCATCCGTCTGTTGTAATCACGCTATCTTCTGAAGGAATTAAGATAGGGTGCTGAAATTTTCCATAGGGTTGTCTTTTGTCTTCAGGCAGGTCAAGTTCGAAGATGGGATATATCGGTCCACGTTTAGGCATAGCTCCCATATAACAGTACCCCCCCCCCCCTTTTTGGGTATTTTGGGGTTCTTGGGTGCGTTTTTCAACCGAATACGCTGAAATTTGGTATTGGGTTCTTATTGGGTACTAAGTGTCCCTACAAAAAATTATAAATATAGGTCCACTTTTTCTGGTAGCCCCCATATAACGGTACCTCCTAATTTGCAGTATTTTGGGGGTTTTGATCGTATTTTTCCACCGAATTGGCTGTAATTCAGTATTTCGAGTTCTTAATAGGTACCAAATCTCTCCAAAAAAATTATAAATATAGGTCAATTTTTTCGGATATCTCCCATATACTGGTGCCCCCCAATTTTCGGTATTTTGGGGTTCTTGGGCGCGTTTTTCAACCGAATACGCTGAAATTTGGTACATTGGGTTCTTAATAGGTTCCAAATCTCCCCACATAATATTATGAACATAGGTCCATTTTTTCGGGTAGCCCCCATATAAGGGTACCCCCAATTTTCGGTATTTTGGGGTTCTTGAGCGCGTTTTCAACCGAATTCGCTGCAATTTGGTATTTTGTAGTCGTATATGGTAACAAATCTCTCCACCAAAAATTATTAATATTCGCCCCATTTTTGGAGTAGTCCCCGTATAACCCCCTTTTTATACCCTCCGCCATAGTATGGAGGGAACATTAATTTTGTTTTTCCGTTTGTAACTCATCGAAATAATCATTTCCGACCCTATAAAGTATATATTTTCTTGATCAGCGTATGACCGATATAGCCATGTCCATCTGTCTGTCTGCTGTAATCATTCTAGCGTCTAAACGAATTGAGATAGATCGCCAAAATTTTGCATGGAGTCGTCTTTTGTCTGCAGGCAGGTCAAGTTCGAAGATGGGCTCTATCGGTCCACGTTTAGGCATAGCTCCCACATAAGGGTACCCCCCAATTTTTGGTATTTTGAGGTTCTTAAGCGCGTTTTTCAACTTAATTCGCTGAAATCTGGAACATTGAGTTCTTATTGGGTAGCAAATCTCACCACTAAAAATGATAAATATGGGTCCATATTTTCGGATAGCCCCCATACAAGGGTACCCCTAATTTTGCGGTATTTTGGGGGGTTTGAACGCATTTTTCGACCGAATTCGCTAAAATTCGGTACTTTAAGTTCTTATTGGGTAGCAAATCTCTATACTACAAATTAGTAATATAGGTCAATTTTTTCGGGTAGCCCCCATATAAGGGTACCCCCAAATTTGCGGTATTTTAGGGTTCTTGAGCGCGGTTTTCAACCGAATTCGCTGAAATTTGGTACATGATGTTCTTTTTGGGTTCCAAATTTCCCCACTGTAAATTATAAATATAGGTCCACTTTTTCTGGTAGCCCCCACCAATTTTCAGTTTTTTTTGGGGGATTTTGACCGGATTTTTTCACCGAATTAGCTGTAGTTTAGTAATTTGAGTTCTTATTGGGTAGCAAATCTCTCCACAAAAAATTAAATTTATTGGTAAATTTTTTTCGGGTAGCAATAGCTTCCAACAAAAAACTGAGGGAACTGGTGAGGATCAGTGGCGTGATCCGAAACTATAGTCTTCCCTGCCTTACCCCTCGGCAAACAATGCCATACGTTCTCCACTAATAAGTAGTTGTTTTTTTTATAAAAACAACAAACTGGGATTCAGCCTGACTATTTTGCAAAAACAAAATACAAATGGTATCCCAAATAAACCGCCAACACTACTTAAAATAGTTATATGATTTGTTCCGCGTGTTGCGGTTGGGTTGTCGTTACAGGGAATACACAATTTTTACGCTACAAAGACTATTAAGCCATCTGTTCTAAATATATTGTGATAAAAAAAAATTAAACATGTCTATAATGAAATATATCGGCACACATTTAGGCATCTCCTCAATATAGTGATACCTCCTGAAGGAAAGAATTGAGATAAACAATTAAAATATTGGGTTCAAAATTGGCATATACCGGTCATTAATTAGGCATAACCCTCATATAATGATATCCGAAAAATATTCACTATTTTCTTCATTATGTAATCAATATTGGTCCCCCTTTAGGCATATAACTTAGTAATCTAAATTACAGTAGTTTGAGGATTTTATACTCGACCATGCGCTATCAGTATCGGACCACTTTTTGGATCTTACAGATTTTAGGAAAAATCCCCATTAAAAATTTTTGATGTTTGTATTTGGTGTACATAATGGTTTACATAAATCGGTTTGTAGAATTATCGGTATATGCCCACTTTTTGGTATGTTCCCTATATTTTCATTGCAACTACTTATTAGTATAACAATGGTGGAGGGTATCCAAAGTTCTGCCCGGCCGAACTTAACGCTTTTTCATTTGTTATTAAAGAGGTTTCGGACATAATGTTGATCAAATCGGTTATTAAATTCGCTTTAAATGACATTTAAAAGTTTATAAAAGATTTGCCCTTCGTATGGAGGTGATAGAAGGAGGTAGTTGTGCAATATTTGGTTTAAATCGGACATTCCTTTCGCCAAATATTGAATTTATAAATATTGAAAATTTTGATCCACTGTGAGGAACTACCAGAAGGAGAGGATTTGGTAAAGACAATAGGTTGTGCAATATTTGCTTCACATCGGATAGTTCTTTCGCATGCGTATTTTGAACCAGTGAGCGGAACAGTATAGTCGGACGGGGCCGACCATACGATACCCTACACAACTACCACGGAACTGTAACCGATTAGAGGTCAACAGCACCTCTTCCTAACACTGACATATTTTCCCAGTATTACTAATATTCTGCACAGTCCTTATAATTACTTGTCCAGTTCCCTTCACCGTGCGTTGTGTTGTGATGTTTGACTTTGAATTGTGGTCTATACATCGACTCGAAAAAACACAACAAATAAAGTTTTCGGTCCACTTCATCCCAAATTCTTATCTGATCATCGCCGAAAATTATAGGCGTTGTCATTGACCATACCTGGATCCTCATGAAAAACTTCAAAGCGATCAGAGCTATATTTCCGCGCTCTAGTGTGGTAATGGGTTACTAAATAATATATGAATACATAAGCACCTGAAAATATTAATTGTAACTCCCACATCTGAGTACATACGACCATATAATTGGTATCAATTTAAAGGTCAACCACTCCCCTTGGATATGTTATCAACTTCTCGGGTCTTTGTTCTTCAGGGGTAAATATATACGCTATAGAATACAAATTTTGTCATTTTTCACACAAAAGTGACTGATCTTTATAAAAACAGGCATCCTTATTCTTTCATTGCGGCCTCTGAAAATAAAGTTTTTGGTCCGTTTCATCCCCTAAATATTAGCCGATCTTTTCCAAAAACAATAGGGGTCTTCATTGGCCAGAACCCATCCTACATGCAAAATTTCGTGAAGATTGGTCCATAACTGTGGCCTGTATCGTGTTTACAAATTATAATGGACAGACGGACGGACGGACACACATGTCTAGATCGACTCAGCTAGTCGAGATATGACGATCGGTATACTTAAAGGTGGGTCTAGGACCAATATTTCGCGGCGTTACAAACTTTTGGGGCTGCACAAAGCTATAATACCCTGACAACATAGTTGTGTAGGGTATAATTACCATTGAGTAAGAAATCGCATTACCCGAAATTATCAATAATAGCCCAAGTTCACGGTTATCCACAATATAATGTTGCCCTGCATTATTCGGTTATTTGAGGGGTTTCGGAACGTTTATCAACCGAATTGACTCTAACCTGTATTTGTGTATATGTTTGTAACTGGCAAAAGGAATATGCATAGAATCACTTTCTGAGTCGATTTATGCATGCCCGCCCTCTCTATATGTTAATTTGTAAACACAGTATAGGTCCCATTTATGATCCGATTTGGATGAAATTTGGCACAAGTTACTTATTTGGCTCACGAAAAACCCTATTTAAATTAAAGAAAATCGAATCAGATTTACATATAGCTCCGATATAGAGTTTCGTCCGATTTTAGGTAATTAGTGCACAAAAGTCCTTATATATCTTTCTATTTGCACAAAATTTAGAATAGGGTACTGAATTAAGTCCAGGATGATGTGTGCTATGTTTTGTGAAAATCGGTTCAGATTTTTATATATCTCCCATATATTCTTTAGTCCGATTTAAGGTAAATGGGGCAATAAAGTCCCTATATATCGTGAAAATCGGTTCAGATATACATATAACTCCCATATATAGTTTCGTCTGATTTGTACACCAAAGTCTCCATATATCTTTCGATTTGCACAAAATTTTGCATAGTGTACTGAATTGATTATAGAATGACGTGTGCTAAGTTTCGTGAAGATCGTTTAAGATATATAACTCCCATATATACTTTCGTCCAAGTACAAATATTGGTTCAAATCGGAAACTCTGTTGGCTTTATATGGAAATTAAAAAAAAAATAATTTGTGCTGCTTTTTGTGGAAGGCTAATTAAATCGAACATGTCTGAATCAATATGAAATTTTACATAGTCCCAAAAACGTAATACGTAACGTAATCTTGGAAGAAATATTACCATGTGCAAAGTTTTGATAGTACCGGTTAACCCCTCCGATTTACATTTACACTTACACTTATATGAAAAGGATTTCATCCAAAGAAACTTGGGGTCAAAAATCAATACTTCGATATACTCCGAATTCCTTAATTGAACCGGAATGTTTATATGGGATCCATGTCAGTGTAAATTGTCTCCTAAAAGTTAATTTATGGTCGGAGAGAATAACAAGCTGTAAAATAAAGTAAAAGTGGATGGGGACCAATGTAGGGGAGCTATTAAAACCCCCTATTATATATTTCTATATCAAACATAGTGTGGGAATAAGTTTTTTACCTTCCACGAGTTTTTATATGGAGACCATGTCCAAATATTGTGTATCATATCATAAAAAATGTGTATCATAGTCCTGGAATGTAAAATGACGGCAACTTCGATTGGAAATGTGGCTGAAACCATCAAATATCGCAAACATATGTGATTTCAAGAGACGAGAATCGCTAAATCGACATGCTATGTTATTCTGGGATCTCCGACTAACATATAGAGGTGTTGCAAACGAAATGCAATATTAAATATATGTAGGGTATCATCATATTAACAAATTAAATTTATTGTTTAAGTTTTACAATGCACTTTGCTGAAATTTAGAAAACCACGATCGACTTAAAAATGGAATACTTAAAAAATGCCTGCCCTTAATTTGTAATCCTTTTTCCTTTTATTATTCCAACAGCCAGAAATTTAACCTACTTCGACGATGGGTTTCCCCCTTTTATCATCATTAACATCAAATCTCAATTAAATTCAATTTTCTTTAAAGAGTTTAAATTACCGAACGGAAACAAACAACAGGCAATTACCTCGAAGTGAAAACAAAAATAATTTCAACATCTACTACTTAAGACATATTAGCCATAAGAAATCTTAGCCGTGTGCCCAATAGCGGAAGAGTTCTAAAGAGAATTTTAGTTTTCTTTCGTTTTCTTATTTTCAAAAAGTAGCCGAAACTTTTCAAGCATTACGACAAACTGCCATTAACGCTTCAAATTTTGTAGAAACGAGCCACCACCATCAACATTTAAAATGGACCATTTATGGTTTCCACCGGACAAAATTGCCCCTAAGGCAATTTTCGGCCAACACTCATCAGAAGAAGAAGAAGAGGACGAAGTTGAAAGTAAAACAATTCAATGACGATGGAAATTAGCTGTAGGGAATGTAAGAAATAAAAAAATATATATCAACTATAACCACAACTTTTTTACGAAGAATATAAAAACTGAAACTTAAGTGAAGAAAATAAAACAAAGGACTAGAAAAAAGTTCTCCTGAAGTGCAATGAGTTTTAAGGAAAGCAAAACTGATTTAGGTGTAGTAAATTAAATTAAAAACCAGTGAGCGGAGCAGTATAGTCGGACGGGGCCGACCATGCGATACCCTACACAACTACCACGAACTCTAACTTTCTGAGGATGTTTATTCCGAGTCTGAGTAATATTTCGTGATATTTGCCCCCTCTTGTCCGATTAGAGGTTAACAACACCTCTTCCTTACTTTTTTCGAATATTCAGTACAGTCCTTCTAATTACTTGTCCAGATTACCTTCACGGTGGGTTGTGTTGTGATTTTCGGATTATACTCTACTCGAAAACACACAAAAAATTATGTTTACGGTCCATTTCATCCCAAAATTTTAATCTGATCATCACCGAAAATTGTAGGCGTTGTTCTTGACCATAACTGGAACTTCATGAAAAATGTCAAAGCCATCAGCGCGATATTTCTCCCTCTAATGTGGTAATGGGTTACTGAATAATATCTGAATACGTAAGCACCTGTAAATATTTGATTGTAACTCCCACATCTGAGTAGATACATCACTATATTTGGTATCAATTTAAAGGCTAACCACTCCTCTTGGATATGCTATCAACTCTTGGGGTCTACATCCTCCAGGAGTAAATATGTATGCCATAGAATACAAATTTTGTCATTTTTCACACAAAAGGCAGGGTCCATTTGACCCGCTAAATATTGACCGATCTTTATCAAAACATGCATGCTTATTCTCTGACCCGATCCCCTTCTCCATGCAAAAATTCGCGGTGTTTGAGCCATAATTGCGGCCTCTGGAGCGACCAGAAAAACCGACAAAAATTTAGTATTTGGTCCATTTCATCCCCTAAATATTAACCGATCTTTTCCAAAAACAATAGGGGTCTTCATTGGCCAGAACCCATCCTACATGCAAAATTTCGTGAAGATTGGTCCATAACTGTGGCCTGTATCGTGTTTACAAATTATAATGGACAGACGGACGGACGGACGGACACACATGTCTAGATCGACTCAGCTAGTCGAGATATGACGATCGGTATACTTAAAGGTGGGTCTAGGACCAATATTTCGCGGCGTTACAAACATTTGGGGCTGCACAAAGCTATAATACCCTGACAACATAGTTGTGTAGGGTATAATAATAAATTATTTTTCAAGACAACAAATACACATATTATATTTGATTTTCTATGGACATTGGAGCGTAGTCATATGTTCCATATGAATAATAAAATTACGAATACGCTCCCCAATAAACTTAATGGAGAAATTTAAATTTTTATACCCTTTCACAACACTGTGGTACAGGGTATTGTCTTTGTGCATATGTTTGTAACAGGAAAAGGAAACGAGATAGACCCGTGGTTCCTTTTGAGAATGTGCATAGAATGACTTTTTAAGTCGATTTAAGTATGTCCGTCTGTCCATGTATTTTTGTGAGCAAAGTACAGGTCGCATTTATGATCCGAATTGGATGAAATTTGGCACAGCTTATTTGTTTGGCCCATGGACGAACCCTATTGAAATTGGGAAAAATCGGTTCAGATTTAGATATAGCTCCCATATATATTTTCATCCGATTTAATGTAAATGGTGTACCAAAGTCCCTCTATATCTTTCGATTTGCACGAAATTTGGTATAACGTACTGAATTGAGCCTAGAGTGATGTATGCCAGTTTCGTGAAAATCGGTTCAGATTTAGATATAGCTCTCATATATAGTTTCGTCCGATTTTATGTAAATGGTGCACCAAAGTTCTTGTATATCTTTCGATTTGCACGAAAATTAGTATAACGTACTGAATTGGGCCTAGAGTGATGTCTGCCAAATTTCGTGAAAATCGGTCCAGATTTAGATAACGCTCCCATATATAGTTTCGTCCGATTTATTGTAAATGGTGTACCAAAGTCCCTATATATCATTCGATTTGCACGAAATTTGGTATAACGTACTGAATTGGGCCTAGAGTGATGTCTGCCAAATTTCGTGAAAATCGCTCCAGATTTAGATATAGCTCCCATATATAGTTTCCACCGATTTCATGTGAATTGGGCACCAAAGTCCCTATATATCTTCCGATTTGCACGAAATTTGACATAACGTACTGAATTGAGCCTAGAGTTATGTCTGCCAAGTTTCGTGAAAATCGCTCCAGATTTAGATATAGCTCCCATATATACTTTCGTCCGATTTGCTGTAAATGGTGCACCAAAGACCCTATATATCTTTCGATATGCACGAAATTTGACATAACGTACTGAATTGAGCCTAGAATGATGTCTGCGAAGTTTCGAGAAAATCGAAAGATTTAGATATAGCTCCCATATATAGTTTCGTCCGATTTCATGTAAATGGTGCACCAAAGTCCCATATATCTTTCGATTTGCACGAAATTTGGCATACCATACTGAATTGATGCTGGAATGATGTGTGCTGAGTTTCGTGAAAATCGATTCAGATTTAGATATATATATATATATATGCTCTCGTCCGATTTAATCTAAATAATGTATCAAGTTCTTATGTTGCATAGCGTTTTGAATGTAATCCAGAATAATGTGTGCCAAGTTTAGTGAAAATCGGTTGAGATTTAGATATAGCTCCCTTATAGTATAGATTGATTTTAAGTAATTGACGGACCAAGGAACCAGTCGGTTCATATTTGGATATAGCATCCATATATAAGTAAATTGTGCATCAAACTCCTCATATTTGTTAGATTGACATCAAATTTTGCATAACGTACAAAATTGGGTATAGAATAACGTAGTCGGGTTTTCTAGAAGTACAGACCTAGCCCAACGGATGACCTTTTGATATTTCTTTGAAGTCGATTTACATACTTTTGTTCCATTGTAGCCAAACGAATGACATGTTTATGGATTGATCTAAGTTGATTCACATTTAGATAGATATCACATATTTTAGTTCATACAATTTCATGATAATAGTCCAGTTTAATAAACCCATAGTGGTGAAGGGTATCATATAGTCGGCCCCGTCCGACTTTACTACTTTCCTTACTGGTTTTTAATATGGGTTATGGTCACATTGATTACTTTCGGGAAAGGCAGTGAAGACTATAGTTTCGTGTTTCGCCACCAATCCTTGGAATATTGTCCCAGGGAGTCACGTATAACTCCACTAAGCAACAAAACCCTTCTTTCCCAATTTCTTTGAATCCTTGTTAATTATTTCAAATTGAAGGGTAGATTGATCAAAGGAATTCAATTGAAAATAAATAAAAACTATTTTATTTTTATAATCTCCTCCATAGGAAAACATTCAAAATAACTACAATCTACCTGTATTTTTATATGGGGTCGATGCCATAGTAAGTTTCGGACAGGAAAATACGAAAAACAAAAAATCCGACACACAGCTGGAAATTTGGGCGAGGAATAAGAACACATTGAAACCCAGTAGGGAAAGTGGGACGGGGTACGACTGTATGGTACCCTTCACCACATTTGAAATGAAAAATTCTATCAAAACAAATGTGTATAATAACATATCAGTACAATATCGAGTCGATAGAACAGACATAGCTTCATTGATAGGTCAATAACGAAATCGGACAAATTAAATAGGTTATCTATATAGATATGTAAACCGAATCCATGCAATTCGGGCAGACTTTGGTCTCATGAGTACCATTTGTAAGAAAAATAACAAAATTATGTGTGAGAGCTATACCTAATGCAAACTTAATACACGATATTCGTTGTGCTGCAATACAGCTAGGATTCTCCTAAATTTAACCTTACGTTACAATCGGCATAGAATCCGTCTATTAGTGTATTCGCCAGTCTGCCCATTATAAATTGTAATCAAGATACAGACAGTTATGGACCAATTGGCACCATTTTTATTTAAGACCGGTTCTGATGGACCTATCAGTTTAGCGATCAAATAAACCAATAGACCAAAAGCACTCAATAGCTTAAAATTATGAAACGAAGATCACAAAATGTTACAAGGGAAGGGGGAACTGTCCATATAAAAAGTATGGCTGTTTTGACGATGATCGGTCAATATTGACAGTGTATAAAAATAGGGATGGTGGCATATTTGGGGGACGACTGACATGGAATCGGTCAAAATTAAATATGTGATCTATATAGAAATCTGAAATCTATAAAAACATTAATTGGGCTGACTCTGAATTATTGGTGTACCATTTGTATCCCTCCCTTTTCGGAAAAATTATAGTTCTTTTACAAAAAAAAGTAGAAATGGTTCGCACTTTCAGTAGTGCCTGGAGGTTTAATTGTTACTGATGGCGAAGATTCATCAGGGAAGCGTCAATGGGTTTCGATGGCGGTACAAGTTGTGTAACGGTCTTATTAATTAACAGTGGAAGTGTGAGTGATATTTTTGGCTCGGCATCAGTTTGAGGCCTCAGCGCTGTTTGAGTTTCGCAACATGTTGCCAATGAATACAGGAGCATTGATAATGGTACATTTTTATTCGAACGGGTTTCGAATAGCTTTGGTGGTTCGACAGCCACACACATAGTATCGACCGTGACGATTATTCTCCACATCTTTGTTGTTATGGCATCCTCATTGCTTTGTAAGCGATCCCTCTCTACAGCAATATGAGCAAACCATGTTACATTTACCTCTGCATTACGACCGGAATGAACTCCACGAAATGACCTCCTTGATGTGAAATTGTTTTTCTTTTTTCGGTACCATTTGAGTCCATTGCCCTCCAAAATAATCGACAAAGTAGAAATCACTTAAAGGTGTCGAATTCGGCTGCTGTCGGCTTGCTCTTCAAGCCTATCCAAGAATGCCAACAGATACCCTTCACCCGTGAATTGTAGGTTCCAAAATTGGGTTATATTAATAGTCTCTAGAGTTGGGTAGTTCCGCAACGAACGATCGGAACTAGTTCCAGCTCTTTAATTAGTATAGTTCCTTTTTGATCTCGTTCTTTTTTCTTTTCCGTTTTTCTCGATCTTTTTTTCTGATCTCGTTCCGTTATCATTTTTTTTCATTTTTGCAGACTTTAAAATTTTTGCATTTATTAACTATGTGAGCGGTAGAAAACAACAAGAACGATGAAAGAAGGAGAGAGAGAGATTCAAAGGAACTATGTAGGAGTCGAAACTAAAAAAAAAACTTTGGAGCAAAGGAACTATAAAGAGCCAAGGAACTATAAAGAGCATAGGAACTATATGGAGCAAAGGAACTGTATGGATCAAAGGAACTATATGGAGCAAAGGAACTATAAAGAGCAAATGAACTGTATGGAGAAAAGGAACTATATGGATCAAAGGAACTGTATGTAGTAAAGAAACTATATGGAGCAAAGGTACTGTATGGATCAAAGAAACTATATGGAGCAAAGGAACTATAAAGAGCAAAGGAACTGTATGGAGCAAAGGAACTGTATATAAAGAACAAATGAACTGTATGGAACTATATGTATCAAAGGAACTATATGGAGCAAAAGAAACTATATGGAAAAAACGAAAAAAAAAACAAAAAGAACTATGAAAGAGAGAGATTCAAAGGAACTATTAAGAGTCGGAACTATATGGAGCAAAGAAACTGTATGTAATAAAGGAACTATATGGAGCAAAGGTACTATATGGATCAAAGGAACTATATGGAATAAAGGAACTATATGGAGCAAAGGAACTACATTAAGGAACTAGTTCCTTTTTAACTCTAATAATCTCCAAATGTTTGTCTACGCGGTGGTGGTTTGGGGAAATGCAAGCATTATTGTGCGACAATTGCCTTCTCTTTAGATTTGACTTCTTTCTCATGGTCTCTCAGAAAATGTTGGGAAGTAGCCCGCTTTCGTTTTCTCCGAATTATTTCCGAAGTAACCTTCGATTTCAATTTCAGCTTGCTGGCATTGTTGTCTAAGCTGTCATATCTGCAATAAATAAATCCATCCGAGTGATTGAGGTTTCCTCTTTGTTATACCCTTCATCACACTGTGGTACAGGGTATTATGTCTTTGTGCATATGTTTGTAACATGCGAAAGGAATCAAGATAGACCCATTGTTAATTTTGAGAATAGGCAAAGAATCACTTTCTCAGCCGATTTATGCATGTCCGTCAACAAAAACAACAAGAACGATGAAAGAAGGAGAGAGAGATTCAAAGGAACTATGTAGGAGTCGAAACTAAAAAAAACTTTGGAGCAAAGGAACTATAAAGAGCAAAGGAACTATAAAGAGCATAGGAACTATATGGAGCAAAGGAACTGTATGGATCAAAGGAACTATATGGAGCAAAGGAACTATAAAGAGCAAATGAACTGTATGGAGAAAAGGAACTATATGGATCAAAGGAACTGTATGTAGTAAAGAAACTATATGGAGCAAAGGTACTGTATGGATCAAAGAAACTATATGGAGCAAAGGAACTATAAAGAGCAAATGAACTGTATGGAGCAAAGGAACTGTATATAAAGAACAAATGAACTGTATGGAGCAAAGGAACTATATGAATCAAAGGAACTATATGGAGCAAAAGAAACTATATGGAAAAAACGAAAAAAAAAAACAAAAAGAACTATGAAAGAGAGAGATTCAAAGGAACTATTAAGAGTCGGAACTATATGGAGCAAAGAAACTGTATGTAATAAAGGAACTATATGGAGCAAAGGTACTATATGGATCAAAGGAACTATATGGAATAAAGGAACTATATGGAGCAAAGGAACTACATTAAGGAACTAGTTCCTTTTTAACTCTAATAATCTCCAAATGTTTGTCTACGCGGTGGTGGTTTGGGGAAATGCAAGCATTATTGTGCGACAATTGCCTTCTCTTTAGATTTGACTTCTTTCTCATGGTCTCTCAGAAAATGTTGGGAAGTAGCCCGCTTTCGTTTTCTCCGAATTATTTCCGAAGTAACCTTCGATTTCAATTTCAGCTTGCTGGCATTGTTGTCTAAGCTGTCATATCTGCAATAAATAAATCCATCCGAGTGATTGAGGTTTCCTCTTTGTTATACCCTTCATCACACTGTGGTACAGGGTATTATGTCTTTGTGCATATGTTTGTAACATGCGAAAGGAATCAAGATAGACCCATTGTTAATTTTGAGAATAGGCAAAGAATCACTTTCTCAGCCGATTTATGCATGTCCGTCTGTTGATATTAAATTGTAAATAAAGTACAGGTCGCATTTATAATCCGATTTGGATGAATATAGAAATTGGAGAAAATCGGTTCAGATTTAAATATAGCTCCCATATATATTTTCGCCCGATTTTAGGTTAAGGGTGCACAAAAGTCCCTGAATATCATTCGATTTGCACGAATTTTGGCACAGCATACTGAATTAAGTCTAGAATGACGTGTGCTAAGTTTCGTAAAAATCGGTTCAGATGTAGATATAGCTCCTATATATATTTTCGTCCGATTTAATGTAAATTTGGGTTATGTCTGTACTTCTAGAAAACTACGTTAATATATGCTCAATTTTGTACGTTGCGAAAAAGTTCAATTTAGTATGGTATGCCAAATTTCGTGCAAATCGAAAGATATATAGGGACTCTGGTACACCATTTACATGAAATCGGGCGAAACTATACATGGGAGCTATATAAATCTGAACCGATTTTCTCGAAACTTGACAGACATCACTCTTGGCTCAATTCACTACGTTATGCCAAATTTGGTGCAAATAGAAAGATATATAGGGACTTTGGTGCACCATTTACCATAAATCGGGAAAAATATATATGGGAGCTATATCTAAATCTGAACCGATTTTTCCCAATTTCAATAGGGTTCGTTCTTGGGCCAAACAAACGGATTATAAATGCGACCTGCTCTTTGTTTACAATTTATCACCAACAGACGGACGAACGGACATGCATAAATCGACTCAGAAAGTTATTCTATGCATATTCTCAAAAGGAACTATGGGTCTATTTCGTTTCCTTTTGCCTGTTACAAGCATATGCACAAAGACATAATACCCTATACCCAGGGCTGCCATATTTGCCGATTTATCGGCATTTTGACGATTTTTCACTCTAAAAATGGAAAATGCCGATTTTCCGATTTTTGCCTCAGAATTGCCGATATTTCAACAATCGACACAAATTGTCTAACTTTATAATTTAATACGGCGTTACCATAAAAAACATATAAAATTGGCAGCTTTAAATCATTATAACTATCGGCGACTCGCCGCAGCCGTTTTCAATGGCTTAGATATCTGCATTTTTTGTCAGATATATTAAAACGTTTTGATTTTAATTTACATTCATTTGAATGCTTAAAACTTATTGATCCTGGAAGAGTAATGAAGAAGGGCAATAATTCTTTTCTAGATATTTTAAAAGAATTCCCCGATTTTATTTTTGAAACTGAGAGGCAATCTTTAGACTCCGAGATTAGGGAGTTAAACTTTCTGAATTTTGAAGAAATTTTTGAAAATGCAGAATATAATTTAAAAAGTTTTTGGAAAAAAATTTCCGAAATTAAACGTGGGGACTCCAATTTAGCTTTTCCAGTTTTGTCTAAATTTGTACAAAAAATTATGGTTCTTCCACCCTCCACAGCAAATGTGCAACGAATTTTTAATCAGGTATACCTTAACAAAACTAAAATTAGAAGCTCACTTGAGAATGATTCATTGGAAGGGATTCTTTATTCTAAAGATTACCTCAAACTAAATAATTCAAATTGTTTTAATATCAAAATTGATAATGAATTACTAAAAATGTGTAATAAAAATATGTACTAGTTTGTAAGTTATTTTTATGGCCTTAATATCACACTCTGTTATACGTAAATCTGAAAGATCTCACTAGTGTACATAATAATTACTATATTTTAGAAAAATCTACAATTTTTGTAGAAAAATGAATCTTTTATGTAATTTTTTTATACAGAATTGAATTTGTTATATTTTTTAATGTAATAAACAATATTGATTTGTTATAAACCAAAAAAATATGAATTTATTTATAAATTATATGCTGCCGATTTTTTGCCGATTTTTAAAAATACAAATGCCGATTATGCCGATTTTTTTCTGAAAAATTGACGATTTTTCATGAAATTTAACTGGCAGCACTGCCTATACCACAGTGTGGTGAAGGGTATAAAAAGGGCTATATAGAATTTTATTCTGATCAAGAATATACTTCATGGGGTCTCCGGTTAATATTTTAAGGTGCCGCAAACGGAATGGGCAATTTAATAAACACGACTTATTGTGGAGGATATAACATAAAAATAAATACAATTTTTGGACCACTTAATCCCTTGAATATTTATTGACCTCTTCTAAAAGCTTAAAACACGAAGATTGTGGACTGCTCTTCGATTGATTTAATCCCTCAACCCTAGCTGTAAACTTATCTATGACATTATCCAGGCTAACCTCAGTTCTGAAGACAGCATTGGCGAAACCAATAAAATAAACTGCGGTGAATTGTACATCAATACTTGTATTTTATAGACGAATATATAATATCCTGTAGGGATAAATCACATCACTCTACACTCAGTTCTAGGCCTACCCATCCGCCTAATAACCTCACCATGGGCCCTTAACTAGGATTAACTATTAATCCTACCACCACTCCACCTTATCTCCCATCCGCTTTTTATATTGCTTTCAATTTCTGCAAGGGTTCATTTATAAATTTCACTTAATACGATTCGATTTCTTACATTTTGACTTTTATGATCTACACAGTAACTCATAATTCCCTGAATTCAATAAACTAGGTCTTATGGTAATCTGTTCCTTTTCACATTGAACACTCAGTCAGTTAGTGAGTCAGTCAGTCTATTGAAGAAATTGTAATTCACCCTTATACAGCAATTTAATAGCACTAAAACTTGTATTTGGTCCTTAGTTTATGATAAGCGTTTTATGTCATACGTGTGTCAACAGTGTCAACACCTTTAACAATTTGGTTAAGCTTCAAGCCACCGCCTCTGAAACGAACAACAGCAATAATAATATCAATGAAATTGTGAATACACCCAGGAAGGAGAACACAAACACACACACCTATATATCTATTTATAAGCGGATAATAGTTACAACCCCCCCACATATAAATATGCATATACATATAACAGTTTTCCCCCTTTTCTGTGTGGGGGAAACTATTGAATGTAGCTTCTATGTTTTTTGTGTTATGCTTGTTTTTGTTGTTCGTGTTGTTTTGTATTCGACTTAGCATAAATTGGAGATTTTCTTTTAAACACTACCTCCGCATCCACCACCCTTGGCCCACATTCAAAAGTCATGTTTTGTTGGATTAGTGGTAAATGTGGTTAGGGTGTGATAGGTTATTGAGTGGTTTAATGTCATAACTTGGAGAGGGGGTAATTGTGTGACTGTATAGAAAGGTCGATAGCTAACCCAGCTCCCCATTTTTCGAAAAGTTAGAAAACACTGTGATCTTTCATATTGAACTACAAATTGTATTTGTAGAACACTTCATTGATACGAGCGACACCTCATCGAATGCTTATCAATTTCAAATTCTTACGAAGCTGAAGGAAGAAGTTTTCTTCTAATGTTTTGTAGTTAAACATAATCAATACTGAAATATTCTTTATTAAGTTTGATTTTTTTATACCCTCCACCATAGTAAAGGAGAACATCTTAATTTTATCATTTCCTTTGTACTGTTTTCATCCTGAAATTCAAGTACCTTCAAATATGTTAATATTTACTTTAAACTCTTTTTTCCAAGAGGGGGAAATTTAATCCATTGGAGATTAGAGCAAATCTCTGAATTAAATTTATTTGAAACTTTCTTAGAATTTTGTATTTGTGGTTGTATTTGTTTGGGGTTTGAATTATTGAAATTTTTGTAATCTATGTTCATGGTCGGGCTGTGATTCGCTATGAACTGTGATAGAAATTAAATGTATTCTTATTATTAGCTATAAGATTTAATTTGATTAAATACTTATTAGGGTGATTGAGAAATTTGAGGTGAATAAAAAGTTCTCTTAAGGGAACTTGGCAATTTTATAATATCTACGGAAATCGTCAGACTTAGTTAAGTTATGCACAGATAAAACCAGAAAGGAAAGTAGTAAAGTCGGACGGGGCCTACTATATTATACCCATCACCACTATGTGTACATTTAAAAGATGCATCCTAATAGATGGGCCATTAAGATGAAATTTGATGAAATTAATTATGTGACCTTTTCTAAATGTGAACCGACCCGTTAAATATTACCCGTTAAATATTTGGAGCCCAATTGACACGAAGTCGGATGGAAATATATATAGGCTATATCTTTACTTTTACACGCGATTACGTCATTCTATTCTGAAAAAAACATGAAGAGTTTGGTGCACCATTTACTTAAAATCGGATGAAAATATATATAGAAGCTATATCGAAATATGAACCGATTTTAACGAAATTTGTCACAGATTAGATTGGATTAATTTCACCACGTTTTGTTCCTAATGGACATATTTTGGGTCCTTGGATCCTACTAAAAATCGGACGGAACTATATGGGAGCTATATCTAATTACATTATGCAAAATTGTACGTTATGCTAAATTGTGTGGCAATCGTCCAAACTCTGGGTCTGAAAATCGGACAATTTTTAGGAAACTTTACACAAATCATACTAGAATCTATTCCGTGCGCTATGTCCAATTTTGTGAAAAGTTAAAAATTAAAATTAAATCTGGCGAAAACATATATGAGCTATATCTAAATCTGAAACGATTTTTACGAAACTTAACACACATCATTCTAGATTTAATTCAATACGCAATGCCAAATTTCGTCAAAAACGAAAGATATAGAGGGACTTTGGAACACCATTTACATTAAATCGAACGAAAATATATATGGGAGCTATATCTAAACCGATGTTCAAGAAATTTTACACACATCATTCTAGGCATAATTCATTACGCTATGCCAAATTTCGTGGAAATCAAAAGATATATAGAGATTTTGGTGAACCATTTACATTAAATCGGTCGAACATATATATGGGAGCTACGTGTAAACCTGAACCGATTTTCAAAAAATTTTACACACGTTAATCTAGACTCAATTCAGTACGCTATGCCAAATTTCATGCAAATCGGACGATATATAAGGACTTTGGTACACCATTTACATGAAATCGGACGACTATATATATGGAAGGCATATCTAAATCTGAATCGATTTTCATTCTAGACTAAATTCAGTACGCTGCGCCAAATTTCGTGCAAATCGGAAGATATATAGGGACCTTGGTACACCATTTACATGAAATCGGACGATAATATATATGGCTATATCTAAACCTAAACCGATTTTTCTCAATTTCAATAGGGTTTGTCCTTGGGCCAAATAGACTAACCTTGCCAAATTTCATCCAAATCGGATCAGACGGACGGACGGACATGCATAAATCGACTTGGAAAGTGATCCTATGCGTATTCTCAAAAGGTAACATGTGTCTATTTCGTTTCCTTTTGCCAGTTACAAACATATGCACAAAGACATAATGCCCTGTACCACAGTGAAGGGTATAAAAACCAGTAAGGAAAGCGGTAAAGTCAGACTGTGCCGACTATATAACAGCCTTCACTACTTTGGGTATATTGTACATATATCCTTAAAATTGTATGTCAGTGTTCCCTCGCAGGAACATACTCACTTTTTTGTGCGACCTCTGATAAATTTATTTTCATTCAGGTCGATTTAGAGTCATCTGCCTACCATGGGACAAATTTAAGGAAAACGAAATATAGCAAACTTGGTACACGCTATTCGGTACGCCGCACTGTTAACGATTTAATTTCAATCAGACACCCGTTCGAAATACATAGGGAAGCTATGGCTTCATCTGCAACAATTTCAGCAGAACCCAATAACGCCATTCAAGTTTCAATTTGATATTTTGAGCAAAATTTCGTGTTAATCGGACAAACATTAGGAGTTTGGTGCACCATATAGGTAAAATCGGACGAATGTATATGGATATGTGGGAGCTATATCGAAATCTGAACCGATTTTTCCGAAGCTTACGACATATCATTCTGGACTTAAAAAATATATGGGAGCTATATCTAAGTGCTAAATTTCCACAAAATTTAGCACTTAACGTTTTGGACTTAATTCCGGGGACTTTGGTGGACTATTTACCTAAAATCTGACGAAAATATATATGGGATCTATATCTAAATCTGAACAGATTTTCACGAAATTTAACACACATTCGTTCAAATCGAAGGATATATGGGACTTTTGTGCACCATTTATGTTAAATCGGACAATTCAGCTCAAAAACGTGCCCAAAATATCTAAGATATAAAATAATGGTGTCAAGATAGACAATTTATGATATGGTGGTTTCCTATATAATAAGGATCCAAACAATTATTAATTACAGCAAATTTGGTTGAAAATGTTGCCTAAATTTCCCAAAATACCAAAATTTTGGTGGTACTATTACATAGAAGCAGCCCTAAATAGTCAGCTTCATATTAATAAAACTACAAATCCCTAAAATATCGAATAATTGGGGGTGCAGTTAGACGTGGCCTACCCCGAAACTTGAGCCGAAATTGATAGTATATTTAGATAGTTTATAGTGGAACAATTTTGATTAGGAATGTTTGCGAACCAATTAGAACTCAAACTACTCCTTTACATTCAATGCAGCCAAACCAAAATAAAAAATCACTGGCAATTTGATTGTACCGTACTGTTATATTGGGCGTACCTTAAACAGGACCAGTATTAATAATTTTTTGTCGTACGACTTGTTACTCAATGAGAATCCAATCTACCCAAACTCCCAAAATAACGAAAATTGGTAGGTACCCTCATATGGTTACTATCCTAAAAAAAAAACAATACTGATGACTTTTGTTAGTAAGATTTTCCACCCAATTATAATCCTGAATACTAAATTACAGCCATTTTGGCTCAAAAATTGTAGATTGAATTCCGCTCAACATAATTATTATATATATATTTTTTTTTTAATTTTAGTAATGCATACTATTTCTTCAATTTCAGCTTCGCTGATAACCACTTTTTATGAATTACCATAAACCAAATTTGGTATTTCTTTTGTGTTGTGTGTAAAAAATCCTCTTGGGATAAACTGTCGGCCCGCCCATTACAAATTACATCAGAAGTCGGCGAAGTATTATATAATTCCTACTGGGGACATGACTGAATTTAGGAAAATTTGCTATTAAAGGTGACTACAATTTATCCCCATATATAAACATTCCGTCCATCATTGGAACGGAACATTTAGCGACACTTTTCAAAATAATGCAGTGTATTATAGTTTCATGTAGAGTTAAAAACTTCATACGCAATAACTGCCAGTATATTTATATTAAAAGTTCGAATCGATTACTCTTTCATTTGTTTTTTTTTACGCTCGCCATTTCACCAGTTGGCTCTACCGACATAAAAAAAATTTTTAACCTAATGTTAACATAATATTCGAATAAACATTTCAAAGAATTGTTAGAGCAAAATTCTAAAATCAGACCTTTCGCCAAAAATTCTGCTATTCAAAACGGAACCAACACAAACTTCAGCATTTACAACATTATTAGAAGTTTATGAAATATTAAATTTCTAACATATTTGTTGTCTAAATAAAAATCACAACAATTAACGTAAAAACCCATGTGGCCACACACACTCTCAACCACTTTCAATCGTATGGCCTTGACAGAGAGTTGTAACATTTCAAACAATGAAATCATCAGCTTCCTATTGTCTGACGAAACCATAAAGTTATTCCAACAAATTACTCTGTCTGGTAGCTGTCATAATGCAACTTCATATTTGGCATGAATGGGGTGCAATTAAAGGACTTCTTTCTACGAAAATGAAAAAGAATTAAATGTCTGCTTTTTACTGGAGAACATTAACAACATAACTCTTGTCTCGACATTGTCGGTGAAAGAAAATAATAATAAGAAGTGGAAGTGATAATTAATAACACATAATAAGCGAGTGAATATGACAGGAACAGAGAGATTAAAGACGTAAGAAATGGAATGAATTTTACGTTTTCGTTAATTTAATGAAAATTGAAATGAAATTTAAAGGAAATTGTTGCAAAAGCGGCATGAACAAATGCTTAAGTATACAAAAACGTATTGTTTTCTGACCAAAATCTAAAAAAATCGTTTAAATATGAGGGTTAAGAATAAACGTGGATTGATAGCCCTGAAATGTAAAATTACGACCGATTTGGTTTAAACATGAGATAATACACATAACAGAAATTGGAGGATACATTTCACTTAAAGCAGTTGAAAATGTGTTCAAAATTCAGGAAATATCGATAATCTGGGATACAATTATATGGGAGTTATATCTAAACTCTAACCGTTGTAGTTTATCATCGAATTTAGCCACAGTTCTCTAAGAATTATACGTATACAATATGTTGGCGATAGGCTTCTAACAAGACATTTCTACTCATACGAATAAATATAATGGAAAATTCGGCTAGAAGTTCAACACGACGAAAATGAGCTGACTTATATTGGAAATTTTCCTCCAAAATATTTCTTAGCCTACGAAAATCGGAAATACCATTTATGGCCGTATCTAAAGCTAGTAACGAAAATACCAAAAAGTCCACTTGCAGTATTTGGATAAAATGGAACAAAAATATATGTGCGAATTACATCTGAACCGAACTAAATTTGAAATCCAATTTCAACAACACTTCACGGACGTCAACCTGTACTAATTTCAATGCAATATGCAAAATTTTGTCTCAATCGGCCAAACGTTGACAGTATGGTGCTACATTTAGATAAAATGGGACGAAAGTATATATCTGAACCGATTTCAACTTGGCATACATCAATCAAAATCTAATTCAGTACTCTGTGCAAAATGTTGTCTCAATCGAACCAATATTGGGAGTTTGGTGCACCATTTACATAAAATCGGACGAAATTATATATGGGAGCTATACCTAAATATGAAAAGATATTTTTGTTCGAAAATATATAAACTCCCATGATTTGTCCGATTGGGACGATATTTAGCACAACGCATTGAATTATGTCTAGTATAAACAGTGTAAAGTTTCATTGAAATCGATGCAGATTTATGTATAGCTCCCATATTAATTTCATTCCAATTTTATGTAAATGGACAGAATTTTTCAGAAAGTACTGAAATAAGTAAATATTGACGTATTTGAAGTTTTATTGAAATTGATACATATTTACATATAGATTTTAAGTAAATGATGCATCAAAGACCAAAAATTTATCGGCATTCAGGCATAGGTCCCATATAAGGGTATCCCCAGCCGAATTTGATGTATTTGGTACTTTGGGTTGTTATTGAGTACCAAATTTCTCCACTAAAATTTTATATTAAAATAGTTAAGTGATTCGTTTCGCGCACCTTAATATGGGGGATATTATGAACTCCAAATTGCCAGTTTGTACCCTCGATAGTATGGATTTCTAAGCCGATTTAGTCATTTCTCGTAATCATTCTACCTTCGAAGGATATAGAGTTAAATTTTTCAAATGCTTAGTAATTCCTACACGATGTAATTATACCCTACACAACTATGTTGTCAAGGTATTATAGCTTTGTGCAGCCCCAAGAGTTTGTAACACCGCAAAATATTGGTCCTAGACCCACCTTTAAGTATACCGATCGTCATATATCGACTAGCTGAGTCGATCTAGACATGTGTATCCGTCCGTCCGTCTGTCCAATATAATTTGTAAACACGATACAGGCCACAGGTATGGACCAATCTTCATGAAAATTTGCGTGTAGGATAGGTTCTGGCCAATGAAGACCCCTATTGTTTTTGGTAAAGATTGGTCAATATTTAGGGGATGAAATACTAAATTTTTGTCGGTTTTTCTGGTCGCTCCAGAGGCCGCAATTATGGCCCTGTTTTGATAAACATCGGTCAATGTATAGTGGGTCAAATGGACCCCGACTTTTGTGTGAAAAATGACAACATTTGGATTCTATGGCGTATATATTGGCGTATATATATGTATATACTCCTAAAGGACATAGACACGAGAAGTTGATAGTATATTCAAGAGGAGTGGCTGACCTTTAAATTGATACCAATTATATTGTCGTATGTTCTCGGATGTAAGAGTTACACTTAAATATTTACAGGTGCTCACGTATTCAGATATTATATAGTAACCCTTACCACACTGGAGGGCGGAAATATAACGCTGATGGATTTGATATTTCCATGGGGTTCCAGTTATGGTCAAGGGCTGCGCTTGTAATTTTCGGTGATGATCAGATAATAATTTAGGGATGAAGTAGACCGAAAACTTATGTTTTTTTTGTTTGAAATTTTTCGAACCGATATATTGGCCACAGTTATAAGCCGATCATCGCCATACAACCCACGCTGAAGTCAATCTATGCAAGTAATAAGAAGGGCTGAACTGAATATTAGTAATATTCAGAAAATATGTCTGTGTATGGAAGATGTGCTGCTGACCTCTAATCGGGCAAGAGGGTACAAATGTCACGTAATATTTCCCAGGCTCGGAATATAGTTCTTTAGAAAGTTAGAACTCCGTCGTTGTTGTGTAGGGTATCGTATGGTCGGCCCCGTCCGACTATACTGCTCCGCTCACTGGTTAATATTGGTCACCCTTAGGTATAGCCCCACATAAAACGTTGTCCTGTAAAATGCAATATTTTGAGGATTTTATACACATGTTGCACCCTACCATGCATTAAATATATTTTAATAGTAATTTAATGTATCTGGTTGTCTGTAGTTTACAATATATTTTTCCAACCAACCCAGGGAAGACTATAGTTTCGGATCTCGACACTGATCCTCATCAGTTCCCTTAGTTATTTGTTGGGATATTCTCCCCAGAAGTTTTTTATTGCTTCTTTACAAAAAAACTTTCATACCCAAATGTCCTTGTGACAATTCGAAGTTCTTATGTTACTAGCGATACGATTTTTGTTTACATCGCAAGTTTTAACTACACTTCCCAAGGTCATTCGAAATAGTATAGTTCCACATTTTAAGTATTTGCCACTTTATATACGCTCCACCTCAAGTTGAAGTGTATATTAAATTTGTCTATCCGAAATATTCACATGAGACCCCATAAAGTATTTATTCTAGATCAGAATAAAATTTTATTTTGATTTAGCCATGTTCATCTGTATGCCGCAATATTGAAAATAGAGTTTCAAAATATGGAATATATATATATATATATATATATTGGTCTATATTTTTATTGAAAAATAATCTACGGTAATATGGTATCTTGCATTCCCATTCGCTAGTAAAGTAGTAAATCTTCCAACTGAAAATAATTGATTCATTTTCTTACGTAGTCCCCATATAACGATACATCCGAAGTTTGGTTCCAATTTATCGTGGGGTGTCAAATTTGGTTTTCTCATCGATTTTTAAAAATAAAATAAAATTAAATTAAATAAAATCATTAAGCAAAAAAGAAGTAAAGTCGGGCGGGGCCGAATATATGATACCCTTCGCCACTTTGGGTATATTCCACAGATGAATGCTAACAGACTTCGAATTCTGCAACCTATACTAAATTTTTCATTTGTTCAGATATATGGTTGCTTACCAAAACTCGGGAGAAAATATATATAGAAGCTCTATTCAAATCTGAACCGATTTCAAAACCTTCCATATTTCAAAACTTTAGTACGTTGTGCAATATTTGTGTCAATTTTGTGTAAAATCGGACGCAAATATATATGTAGAAGCTATATCAAAATCTGAACCGATTTCAATGAGAATGGCAGAGATTAACTTTATTTAACTACAGTTCATTGTACAAAATTGTATGGCAATCGGACAAACTTTGGGTCTTTAGTGCACAATTTACATAAAATCGGAAGAAAAAATATATAGGAGCTATATATAAATCGAAACCGATTTTCAGGAAACTTTACACACATCACTCCAGACCCATTTCAATACACTGTGCCAAATTTTGTGCAAATCGAAATATGTATAGGGACTTTGGTACACCATTTTAATGTAAATCGGACGAAAATTTATATAGGAGCTATATGTAAATCCAAACCGATTTGCACGAAACTTAACGTGCACTATTGTAGACTTAATTAAGTACGATATGGCAAATTTCGTGCAAATCGAAAGATATATAGGGATTTTGGTACACCATTTACGTTAAATCGGACGAAAATATATATGGGAGCTATATCTAAATCTGAACCGATTTTCAGGAAACTTAACTCTAGACCTAATCCATTTCGCTATCCCCAATTTCGGGCAAATCAAATGATATATGGGGAATTTGGTACACCATTTACCTTAAATCGTACGAATATATATATGGGAGCTATTTCTAAATCTGAACCGATTTTCTCGAAACTTGGCACACATCATTCTGGACCTAATTCAGTACTCTTTGCCAAATTTCATGCAAATCGAAAGATATAGATTGACTTTGGTGACTCATTTACCTTAAATCGGACGAAACAATATATGGGAGCTATATCTAAATCTGAACCGATTTTCGCGAAACTCAGCACACATCATTCTAGAAATTTCATGCAAATAATTCATTACGCTGTGCCATATCATTTTTCCGTGCACACATCCTTCTACACCTAAGATATATAAATCAAAAAATATATAGGACTTTGGTACACCATTTACCTTAAATCGGACGAAGATATATAAGGGGCTATATCTAAATCTGAACCGATTATCAGGAAACTTAACTCTAGACCTAATCCATTTCGCTATCCCAAATTTCGGGCAAATCAAAAGATATATTTGGAATTTGGTACACCATGTACCTTAAATCGGACGAAGATATATATGGGAGCTATATCTAAATCTGAACCGATTTTCAGGAAACTTAACACACATCATTCTAGACCTAATTCAGTACTCTTTGCCAAATTTCATGCAAATCGAAAGATATAGACTAACTTTGGTGACCCATTTACCTTAAATCGGACGAAACTATATATGGGAGCTATATCTAAATCTGAACCGATTTTCGCGAAACTCAGCACACATAATTCTAGACTTAATTCAGTACTCTGTGCCAAATTTCATGCAAATCTAAAGATATATAGGGACTTTGGTGCTCCATTTACCTTAAATCGGACGAAAATATATATGGGAGCTGTATCTAAATCTGAAGCGATTTTTCCCAATTTCAATAGGGTTCGTCCTTGGGCCAATTAAGTGACCTGTGCCAAATTTCATCCAAATCGAATCATAAATGCGACCTGTACTTTGTTAACAAGAATACATGGACGGACGGACAGACGGACATGCATAAATCGACTCAGCAAGTTATTCTATGCATATTCTCAAAAGGAACCATGGGTCTATCTCGATTATTTTTGCCTGTTACAAACATATGCACAAAGACATAATACCCTGTATCACAGTGTGGTGAAGGGTATAATAAAATAAAATCGTTCCGGTATTTTAAAGGTTTTCAGACCTTTAAAATAAAATGTTTTTTATCAGACCTCTTATAGAAAATATAGTAACTGTTAATGTTTATTCATAAATCCCAAATCGTGTTTCAATATTTAGGTATTTACTTGATGTAGGGTGTATGAAGCTGCATTCTACCGAACATAGTGTCCTTATTCTGTGATTTAATTTTAACAATTCCATTCCGCACATATGTTTCTCCTTAGGCCTTAACAGAAACACTTCCGGTTAACACCTCCTTAAAACAAACACTCTCAAATAGCTTAATTCTGATGATTGTTATGCCAGTTACAATTGTTTTTGTTACACAGTTATTCCGACAAAACATATGTACCTGTAAATGTGCACATTTGGAGTGTGTGATTATCTGGGTGAGAGTGTAAACAAGTGTGTGTATGAGAGCGTTGTTATATGAAACTAATTACTATCATCATTACTGTTGGCAGTTTTTTTGTAGAATGTGTACTTCAAGCCTTGTTGTTATTTACATAGATGAGGATATACACATACATACGTACATTGTATATATTGCATGATACTTTGGAAGAAAAAAGAAACAATTCACATAATAGGCTTAGTTTGAAGCATATGTTATAAAAGAACTGACAACAGAGCTGTTGAGAAAACAGATAATGGTGATTGGTACACACTTAGATATTCACATAATGAAGGGAGGGATGTCGCTTAAAGGTGTCCATATTAAAATAAATTTGCTGACATTTTTTTTTTTTGGGTTTCCTCATATCAGAAATTTTGACATCACTGTATATAACTGTCAGTAGATATGCCGATGTTATACTAAAGACCCCCTCCACTTATTTCTATTGTAGGGTATTGACATCCCCACATATATACCTATATCTAAATAAATGCTAAAACCCGACAAATGAGCTACATTTGTAGCAACAACAACATCTACACATCAAACATTGAATAGCATGGTTTGTTGTTTTTGTTGTTGTTGCCACACTAATGAGTTGTTATTCATGACTCTTCATCTCGTTGCAGATAGTACAGTGAAACAACTATCTCTTCTGATGTTATGGCAGTAATGACAACTAATTAAAATACTAGACAAGAAATGCTAAACAGATGAAAAAAAAAAACAGAAACAGAAAGCATAGGAAAACAAATGCCAAACATAATGGGTACAGTGAAATCCTAGAGTGAGAGAATGACACTACAAATACAAAATGAATGCAAATTAAACATGTCATAACACAACAACAAAAACAACAGAAGCAATAACGTTGAAAATAAATGCTAGAAGCTGGTTGTGATTGAGGGTACGACGATGATGTAAAAAGGCCACATGAATTTAATTTTGTCGTCAGGCTAAATATATTATGTGAGTGCGAATGGAGGAAGCTTTAAGCAACTGATTTTGAACATTTAAAGCCCATTTTAAATCGAGTTTCCAATAAGATTTAATTTAAATATGTTTTTTTTTCTCTCTAACATTTGCAGACATCCTCATAGCGACCATAATAGCAAAAACAAGTTAATAAGAATGCGTTAATTATCCACAATAATATCCATTACCCAGAATAAAGTTTCCAAATTCACATAGATCTCTATTCAATATCGTGTTTTCAACAGGTGGGCGAAAGGACATACCAAATCTTCGACAGATATTTTTAGTTATCAGGAAGGGAACGAAAAGTTTAATATTCGCTTCACTTTTTGGTGGGGAGTATTTTCGTGGAGAATGGGTCCGACCATTTTTACTTTTGAGTAGCTACAAAATGTAGCGACATTTGCTTTCTCTTCTTCTTCTGAAAAAAAAACACAAGAAAAATCTCAACAACTCTTATATTTAAGAGTCGCCGATATATTGTGATAATTTTAAGTGGCGACAAGAGCGCTTCTCAAATTTAAAGCGTAAATTTGCCGAAACGGTGGTTTTATATACGTTTTAGCAAGTTGGTACATATCATTCGTTTGAACAATCGACGATGAGGTTTCTTATTTTCTAACTTGGTTTGGGGTCAAAAATAGGGAATTTTAAACTATGCACTATTGGCCAGAGATCCAATTTTTTGCCATAATTACAAGTATGAGGTTATGAAATTTAAAAATAAAAAAATGTTTACCACTTTGGGTATATTCAACAGATGAATCCTAACAGACGTCGAATTTTACAATTGGACAAAATTATGTTAATCAATTTTATATATATATATATATATATATATATATGAACAAGCTATATCCAAATCTGAACCGATTTCAATGAGACCAGAGATTAACTTATATTAACTACAGTTCATTGTACAAAATTGTGTAGCAACTGGAAAAACTTTGGAGCTTTAGTGCACAATTTACATACAATCGGAAGAAAAAAGTATATAGGAGCTATATCTAAATCTGGACCGATTTTCACGAAACTTAACACACTGACACTAGACCAAATATAGTACACTATACCAAATTTCGTGCAAATCGAAAGGTATATAGGGACTTTGGTACACCATTTACGGACGAATATATATATGGGAGTTATATTGAAATCAATTTTTCCTTATTTGGCCCTAGGGTTCGTCCTTGGGACAAATAAGTGACCAATGCCAAATTTCATCTAATTCGGATCATATATGCGACATGTACTTTGTTTACAATTTAACATGGACAGATAGACAGAGGGGCGGACATGCGTAAATCGACACAGAAAGTGATTCTATGCATATTCTCAAAAGGTACCATGTGTCTATCTCGTTTCCTTTTCCCCGTTACAAGCATATGCACAAAGACATAATACCCTGTACCACAGTGTAGTGAATGGTATAAAAACAATAAGGAATGTAGTAAAATCGGAAATCACCTATTTGGGTATATATATATGGGAACTATATGCAAATGTGAACCGATTTTTCCCAATTTCAATAGAGTTCGTCCATGGGCCAAATAAATGAGTTGTGCCAAATTTCATCCAATTAGGATCATAAATGCGACCTGTACTGAGAAAATGATTTTATACATATTCTCAAAAGGAACCATCAGTCCATACCTTTTCCTTTTGCCTGTTACAAACAAACATATGCACCAAGACATAGTACGCTGTATCGCAGTGTGGTGAATGATATAACAAACTTTATATCCTCCTAAATACGGTATGGTACGGTGTACCATATGATCAATTATTTGCTTGAAACTCATAGTGTCTGAATACATTAAAATAGTATCTGAATACATTACAAAGTAGCTGAGAATTTAAGTATCAGTGAGCGGATCAGTATAGTCGGACGTGGCCGATCATATAGCACAACTTCCACGTAAATCTAAATTTAGTACTACAATGCCCAATGTTTCGCGCCTTCTTGACCGACTAGAAGTCAACATATATTACTAATATTCAGTACAGCTCTTCCAATCAATTGTCCAGATTTCCTTCACCTTGGGTTGTGTCGTGATGTTCGGCTTTCAATTGTGGCCTATAGATTGACTCGGAAAAATTAAAAAAATTAAGATTTCGGTCTACTTCATCCCAATATTATTATCTGACCATCACCGAAAATTGTAGGAGCTGTCCTTGACCATTCCTGGATCCTCATGGCAAATTTCACAGCGATCAGCTTTATATTTCCCCCTTCTGCTATGGTAATGGATTACTAAATTATATATGAATACGTAAGCACCTCTTGGATATATTATCACATACATATACGCTACAGATTACAAATTTGGAAATTTTTCACACAAAAGTTAAGATCCATTTGGCCAGCTAAATATTGACCAATCTTTATCAAAACAGGTATGCTTATTCTAAGGTTCGATCCCCTTCTCCATGTAAAAATTTGCTATGTTTGGACCATAAATGCGGCCTTTGGAAGCGACCAGAAAAAATTTAAATATTTGGTCCATTTCATCTCCTAAATATTTACTGATCTTTACGAAAAACATTGCCCAGAACAGTCCTGCATGCAAAATTTCATGAAGTTTGGTCCATAACTGTGGCCTGTATCGTGTTTACAAATTATAATGGACAGACGGACGGGCACACATGTCAAGATCGACTCAGCTAGTCGAGATATGACGGTCGGTATACTAAAAGGTTGGTCTAGGACCAATATTTCGCGGCGTTACAAGTTCTAGGGGCTGCACAAAGCTACATATAATATAAATAATATTCTGGCCGAACACTTCGACCACAAACAGGATTTCGACCTTTTAATTCGTGTCACCCTAAATCTGTCCTCACTAATACATACATAAATATCCCCTGCACCAAACTAAAATACAGGGCATTATGTCTTTATGCATATGTTTTAATGCAAAAGTAATTGAAATAGACCTATATTTATTTCTAAGCAATTTAGAACTTCTTGTATTCAAGGGAGTTACGAAATGTATTTTGGAAACAATTATCAATTTATAAGCTGTGAGAATAAAAATTCCCACAGCTTATTTAGATGGCCCAAGGACGAACCCTATTAAAATTGGAAAAAATCGGTGCAGACTTACATATAGGTCCCATATATACTTTCTTCCGATTTTATGTTAATGGAGCACCAAAGTCCTACATTCCTTTCGATTTGCTCGAAAATTGGCAAAGCATGCTGAGTTGGTTCTAAAATTATGTGCTAAATTTCGTAAAGATAGGGTCAGATTTAGATGTAGTTCCCATATATATTTTGCTTTAAATTGTTATACCTTACACAACTATATTGTCAGGGTATTATAGCTTTGTGCAGCCCCAAAAGTTTGTAACGCCGCGATATATTGGTCCTAGACAAACCTTTAAGTTTACCGATCGTCATATCTCGACTAGCTGAGCCGATCTAGACATGTGTGTCCGTCCGTCCGTCCGTCCGTCTGTCCGTCTGTCCATTATAATTTGTAAACACGATACAGGCCACAGTTATGGACCCATCTTCACGAAATTTTGCATGTATGATGGGTTCTGGCCAATGAAGACCCCTATTGTTATTGGGAAAGATCGGTTAATATTTAGGGGATGAAATGGACCAAATACTAAATTTTTGTCCGTTTTTCTGGTTGCTCCAGAGGCCGCAATAGTGGCCCGAACATCGTGAAATTTTCCATGGAGAAGGGGATCAGACCAAAGAATTAGCATGCCTGTTTTCATAAAGATCGGTCAATATTTAGCGGGTCAAATGGACCCTGACTTTTGTATGAAAAATTACAAAATTTGTATTCTATAGCATATATATTTACCCCTGAAGGACTTAGACCCGAAAAGTTTATGTTATATCCAAGAGGAGTAAATTAATACCAATTATATTGTTGTATGTGCTCGGATGTGGGGTTACACCTAAATATTTACAGGTATCTCCGTATTCGTATATTATTTAGTAACCCATTATCACTCTACAGAGGGGAACTATAGCGCTGATCGCTTTGAAATGTTCCATGAGATTTCAGTTATGGTCAAGGACAACGCCTATAATTTTCGGTGATGACCAGATAATAATTTTGGAATGAAGTGGACCGAAAACTTAATTTTTTGTATTATTTTCGAGTCGATCTATAGACTACAAATGAAAGCCGAACATCACAACACATCCCACGGTGAAGGGAATCTGGGCAATAGCAGTACTGAATACTCGTAATATTCGAAAAATATGTCAGTGTAAGGACAATAGCTGTACTGAACAATAGCTGTACTGAATACTATTAATATTCGGGAAATATGTCAGTGTAAGGAAGTGGTGCTGTTTACCTCTAATCGGGTAGATGGTGCAAATATCACGAAATATTGCCCAGGCTCGGAATATACATCCGCAGAAAATCTGAGTTCCGTGGTAGTTGTGTAGGGTATCGTATGGTCGGCCCCGTCCGACTATACTGCTCCGCTCACTGGTTTGCTTTCTCTTCTTCTTCGAAAAAAAATAAGTGAAACAACTCAACAACTCTTTTATTTAAGAGTCGCCGATATATTGTGACAATTTTAAGTGGCGACAAGAGCGCTTCTCAAATTTAAAACGTAAATTTCCCGAAAGGGTGATTTTACGAATGACGGGCACACTAACTCAAAAACTAATAATCCAACGCGTTTAAAATTTTAACACGTTTTAACAAGTTAGTACATATCATTCGTTTGAACAATCTACGATGAGCTTTCTTATTTTCTAACTTGGTTTGTGTTCAAAAATAGGGAATTTTACACTATGCGCTATTTGCCATAGATTCAATTTTTTGGCCATAATTAGAAGCATGGGGTTATGAAATTAAAAAATAAAAAAATGTTTACCACTTTGGGTATATTCAACAGATGAATCCTAACAGGCGTCGAATTTTTGAAGGACTTCTTACAATGGGACAAATATATATATATATATATATATATCGTCCACATTTTGAGTTCTTGGTGCATCATGTACATAAAATCGGAAGAAAATATATATAGGAGCTCTATCCAAAGCTGAACCGATTTCAAAACTTTCCATACGCTAGGTTATATTAACTTCAGTATGTTGTGCAAAATTTTGTGTCAATCGGCTTACCTTTGATTCTTTGGTGAACCATTTACTTAAAATCGGACCAAACTATGCATGGGTGATATATCTATGTCTGAACCTATTCTTATAATACTTAGCACTCGGTACTAAATTCAGTATTTGGTATTTGGTGCACTTTTTGTTTAAAATCTTACGAAATTATATATAGTAGCTACACACTGACACTAGACCTAATTTTGTACACTATACCAAATTTCGAAATCAATTTTTATATCGAAATCAATTTTTCCTTATTTGGCCCTAGGGTTCGTCCTTGATTCTTCTCCTATTTGGATATATTTAGCAAATGTATCTATTTATATTTCTATATATGTAAGCCGACTTAAAACAATGCACACATATGTCATTCTGCAACCTATACTAAATTTCATTTCAATTCAGCTTTATAGTCCTTTGTTTACAATGTGACAAAATTGTTTTTCAATCTGAAAAACATAAGAAGTTTGGTGCCCTATTTACTTAAAATCGGACGAAAATATATATGTATATATATATAAGAGATATATCCAAATCTTAACCGATTTCAGCAAAACTTGACACATGTTATGTTATAGTAACAACTGTACGTTGTGCAAAATTGTGTACGAATCGGCTTAACCTTAGGACTTTGGTGCATTATTTACTTCAAATCGGACGAAAATATATATGGGAACTATATGTAACTCTGAACCGATTTTTCCCAAATTTAAAAGGGTTCGCCTATTAGCCAAATAAATGAGTTGTGCCAAATTTTATCAAATTCGGATCATAAATGCGACATGTACTTTGCTTATAATTTAACATGGACAGACGGACATGCGTATATCGACTGAGAAAATGATTTCATACATATTCTCAAAAGGAACCTTGTGTCTGTCCCAAAGTGCGGTGAAGGATACAACAAACTTAATATCACCTCTTATGGCACGGTGTACAGTATGATCAATTATTTGCTTGAAACTCATACGCAATAGTGTCTGAATACATTACAAATTAGCTAAGAATTTAACACTAGATCATTTGACCGCTTATCAATTTCAAGTACAAAAACAACTGTGTGTATAATGACACAGCTTTTTAGCTTTTTGGTGACTTTTTTATAAAAAACGTAATTCTATGTGGTACAAAAAGTCACCGAATTTAAAAGATGTGTCATTATATGCACATTTGTTTTTATACCCTCCACCATAGTATGGAGGGTATATTAGTTTTGTTTTTCCGTTTGTAACACATCGAAATAACCATTTCCGACCCTATAAAGAGTCGTCTTTTGTCTGCAGGCAGGTCAAGTTCGATGATGGGATATATCGGTCCACATTTAGGCATATCATATAAGGGTACCCCCAAATGTTCGGTATTTTGGGGTTCTTGAGCGCGTTTTTCAACCGAATTCTCTGAAATTTGCTACATTGGCTTCCTATTGGGTACTAAATGTCTCCACAATAAATTATAAATATAGGTCCATATTTTGGGATAGCCCCCATATAAGGGTACCCCCAATTTTGCGGTATTTTGGGGGTTTGATCGCATTTTTCGATCGAATTCGCTGAAATTCGGTACTTTGAGTTCTTATTGGGTAGCAAATCTCTATACTAAAAATTATAAATGTAGGTCAATTTTTTCGGGTAAATGTAGGTCAATTTTTAGGGTTCGTGAGCGCGGTTTTCAACCGAATTCGCTGAAATTTGGTACATTGGGTTCTTATTGGGTACCAAATGTCCCCACTAAAAATTATAAATATAGGTCCACTTTTTCTGGTAGCGCTCATATAAGGGTACCTTCCAATTTCCAGTTTTTGAGGGGTTTTGACCGGATTTTTTTTACCGAATTGGCTGTAATTTGGTAATTTTAGTTCTTATTGGGTAGCAAATCTCTCCACAAAAAATTATAAATATAGGTCAATTTTTTCGGGTAGCCCCCATATAAGGGTACCCGCAATTTTCGATATTTTGAGGTTCTTGAACGCGGTTTTCAACCGAATTCGATGAAATTTGGTATTTTGTAGTCGTACATGTTAACAAATCTCTCCACCAAAAATTATTAATATTCACCAGTTTTTAGGGGTAGTCCCCATATAACCCCCTTTTTTATATTAAAATAGTTATCTGATTCGTTCCGTGTGTTGCGGTTGGGTAGTCGTTACGGAGAATAGTCAATTTTTAGCCTACATAGACTGTTTAGCCATCTGTTGTAAGCATTCGGCCTTCTAAAGATATTGTGATAAAAAAAACTCAAATATGACGATAATGAAATATATCGGTAGACATTTAGGCATCTCCTCAATATAGTGATACCTCCTGAAGGAAAGAATTGAGATAAACAATTAAAATATTGGGTTCAAAATTGGTATATACCGGTCATTAATTAGGCATAGCTCATATAATGATATCCCCAAATATTCACTACTTCCTACACTATGTAATCAATATTGGTCCCCCTTTAAACATACCCTTTTTAATCTAAATTACAGTAGTTTGAGGATTTTATACTCTACCATGCGTTATCAGTATCAGTCCACTTTTAGGATCTTACAGATTTTAGGAAAAATTATGAGCTTGGGCAATATTTCACGACATTTGCATCCTCTAGACCGACTAGCTCTTCCAATTACTTGTCCAGATTTTCTTCACCGTGAGTTGTGTTGTAACGTTCGGCTTTCAATTGTGGCCTACAGATCGACTCGATCGAAGTTAGGGCTCATTTGACCAGCTAAATATTGACCGACCTTTTTCAAATAGACATGCATACTCAAAGGTCCGATCCCCTACTCCATGTAAAAAATCGCGATGTTTGGGTCATAATTACTGTCTTTGGAGCGACAAAAAAACCGACAAAAATTAAATATTTGGTCCATTTCATCCCCTAAATATATATCGATCTCTACAAAAAACAATAGTGGTCTTCATTGGCCAGAACATAACTGTGGTCTGTATCGTGTTTACAAATTATAATGGACAGACGTACATACGGACACACATGTTTATATCGACTCAGTTAGTCGAGATATGACGACCGCACAAAGCTATGTATAATACCCAGACAACATAGTGGTTTAGGGTATAAATAGCTTATTTTGCTGGCAGAACCCTTCGACCACAAATAGGATTTCGACCTTTTAATTCAAGTCACTCTAAATCTGTCCTCACTAATCTATATTACACGTGATTATTGTATGTACAGGTTTTCCATAGAATGCACGTAAATGTTGGGCAAATGCTAGGATGGAAAATCAGAAGTCATTCTGACTGGAGTTCGTGTTCATTCAGGAAAATTATGGTGGTTATATGTCTAAACATTTGTCACTATCTTTGAACTTATAAAAAGAATACCTCACATATATCCGACACAAAAAAATTGTATCACAAAAAAAAAAAAAAAACTAATATACATGATATTTTCTTGGCAAAAATCTATCAATAAGCTCAACAGGAAAGAGAGCAATTAATAAAAAAAAACAGTAATATTTAAAAACAGCCAATGCAAAATACATTATGTGAAGGTTATACCAAAATCTCCATCGAAAGCATTTATTATAAAAAAGAGTCTCATGATGTTACCTCTTCAGGTTGAACATGTGACTATAAATTTGCAAATTGTAAAAATGGGAATAAGAACATAAACATACCGAAAATTTGAAACAAAAATATTTATGGCATTTTTTAACGTTAAGGTATAGTACATAATTTCTGGGATGATGTTATTTATTCACTGGAATCCGTTATGCCTAATTATAGCCAACGCTTTGAGAAAATTCGATCTTTATTTAAAATACCGAAAATGGGGGCCGGACCAGTATGTAGGAGCTATATCAAAACTTGGACCTAAATAGAGCAAAAATGTGTCTTACCCCACAATACACCGGAATGAGATATTACAGCTAATACAAAGATTTGACACCACTTGAGTAATGGTATGGCGGATAACATTTTATGGGTGCTACCCGTTACCATTTTATGGGTGTTAATTGGTCCACAAAGGTGGACCAATATCCTCAAAATACCGAATATTGTATGTACCATTATATAGGGGCTACCCCACAAAGGTGGACCAATATTGATAAATTTTAGTATGATTTATGCTACCAAATAAAACAACCAAACAAAGAACCACAGCTGACTAGGTTGAAAAACATGTCCAAATTCCCAAAGGATTGTATAATGTGGAGGCTTTTGGGAAGCTTGGACTAATTGGGAACTATATGTAAATCTGCACATTTTGTACTCAATGATAATCCAAAATATAAAATTAATCCAAATACCGAATATTAAGGGATGGCGTTATTAGGGGGAGACCCGGACACATGGGCCTATATTGATACTTTTAAGTAGAGATATTTTCTGCTCAGTAAGTATTCCTTATATTAAATTAGAAGCAATTCTGTTTAAGGTCGTGCCAAAGATCTTCAAAATACCGAATATAGAGAGCTACCATTATATAGGTGGTACCCCGAAACATTAATATTTTTTGGTACGGAAATTTTCTGCTCAATGACGATCCAAAATATAAAATTACTACCAATCAGTTTAAAAAATCGTCAAAATTCCTCATATTACAAAATACCGTTTTAAAGAGAACCAATATGGAAAATTTTCCTAGGAGTAGTAATGCATGTGCAAATTTCAAAGCTCTCTCTTATACTGGAGGTTTTTATACCCTAACTTAATATTGAGCTACCGTTATGAGGAAGTCTTATAAATATATTGGGAAAATGTAATTATATCCGAAAGTCAAACTTATATGCGCATTTAAATTTATTGAAAATAAATTTGAATTGAGATAGACATTTAGTTATTTCAAAAGATATGCGTAAAATCACTTTCTGAGTCGATGTCCGCCTATCTGTCTGTTTTTATACCCTCCACCATAGTATGGAGGGTATATTAATTTTGTTTTTCCGTTTGTAACTCATCGAAATAATCATTTCCGACCCTATAAAGTACAAATATTCTTGATCAGCGTAAAATTCTAAGTAGATCTAAGCATGTCCGTCTGTTGTAATCACTCTAGCGTCTAAACGAGTTGAGATAGATCGCAAAAATTTTGCACAGGGTCGTATTTTTTCTGCAGGCAGGTCAAGTTCGAAGATGGGATATATCGGTCCATATAAGGGTACCCCAAAATTTTCGGTATTTTGGGGGGTTTTATCACATTTTTCGACCGAATTCGTTGAAATTCGGTACTTTGAGTTCTTATTGGGTAGCAAATCTCTATACTAAAAATTATAAATATAAATCAATTTTTTTCGGGTAGCCCCCATATAAGGGTACCCCCAATTTTCGGTATTTTAGGGTTCATGAGCGCTGTTTTCAACCGAATTCGCTGAAAGTTTGTACAGCGGGTTCTTATCGGGTACCAAATGTCTCCACTAAAAATTATAAATATAGGTCCACTTTTTCTGGCAGCTCCCATATAAGGGTACCTCCCAATTTCCAGTTTTTAAGGGGTTTTGACCGGATTTTTTCACCGAATTGGCTGTAATTTAGTAATTTGTGTTCTTATTGGGTAGCAAATCTCTCCACAAAAAATTATTAATATAGGTCAATTTTTTCGGGTAGCCCCCATATAAGGGTACCCGCCATTTTCGATATTTTGAGGTTCTTGAGCACGTTTTTAACCCAATTCGCTGAAATTTGGTATTTTGTAGTCGTATATGGTAACAAATCTCCCCACCAAAAATTATTAATATTCACCCCTTTTTAGGGATAGTCCCCATATAATCCCCTTTTTTATATTAAAATAGTTATCTGATTTGTTCCGTGTGTTGCGGTTGGGTCAATGCGGTTGGGTTGTGTAGCGGGGAATAGTAAATTTTTACTCTACAAAGACGATTTAGCCATCTGTTTTAAGCATTCCGCCTTCTAAAGATATTGTGATAAAAAAACTCAAATATTACGATAATGAAATATATTGGTAGACATTTAGTCATCTCCTCAATAGAGTGATACCTCCTGAAGGAAAGAATTGAGATATACAATTCATATATTGGGTTCAAAATTGGTATATACCGGACATTATTTAGGCATAGCCCTCATATAATGATATCCCCAAGTATTATGCCCACTTTTTGGTATGTTCCCTATATTTTCATTGCATGTATCTGTCAGTACAGCTATGGTGGAGGGTATTCAAAGTTCGGCCCGGCCGAACTTAACGCTTTTTCAATTGTTTCAATGTACTATTGTAAACTAAATATAGTGCAACAAATACAAAAAATTGGCTGCAATTTAGAACTTCTAGTACCCAAGCGTGTAAAGGAAATGTATTTTCTAAACATTTATCTATTTATTTGTAATATCTTCTAAATAAAGACCTCCGCCCGTTAAGTAACTGTCGATTTATGCATGTCAATCTGTCTGTCCATGTAAAATTGTAAACATAGTACAGGTCGCATGTATGATCCGAATTGAATGAAATTTGGCACAGCTTATTTAGATGGCCTAAGGACGAACCCTATTAAAATTGGGAAAAATCGGTGCAGATTTACATATAGGTCCCATATATAGTTTCGTCCGATTTTATGTTAATGGAGTACCAAAGCCCTACATTTCTTTCGATTTGCTCGAAAATTGGCATAGAGTGCTGAATTGGGTCTAGAATGAGGGGCTAAGTTTCGTACAAATAGGGTCAGATTTAGATATAGTTCCCATATACAGCTTCGTCCACTTAATGTTGTACCAAAGCCCCTATATTTTTCGATTGGCAAGAAATTCCGCATAGAGTAATGTATTGAGTCTGGAATGCTTGTGGAGGACACTGTCACACAGAACAAATTTCCATTCATGTTTTATTCAAATACAAATTTTTATACATTTTGCATTGTTTGACTCAGGCGTTTTTGTTTTTATAACGACAGAGGTTATTCACTATTTTTTTTCCTTTTTTCTGGTTGCTACTGCTGCTTAAATTTCACCTTCTGCTTAACATTCCAATTTTGCACACCCTTTCGTTTCACCACCTCCTCCAAACAAAAATCTGCAAATATTTTTAAATTAGAACATCACTTTTAATCCACTTTTTTCTATCTTACATTTTTTCTTCTTTGTAAATGTTTCCACTGATTTGGCTGTTCTTTAGTAACTGTAGAAGCATTTTTAGGTTTTGTTTTGATTATCATCAAATGTCATACGACCCCAAAAATTTCCTCTTAAAGTTGCCCCGTACTAGACGTATGTACTGTATACAAATATTGGCAAATAGTGGCACCTGTACCCCACACATTATACAATATTCTAACATAATATTTTAATAACAAATTTATTAAAATTTATAACAAATCAACTTCAAAGAAATTTTGTATATAATTTTTTCAATTTGTTTCGATTTTTTTCCGCGGGAAAATTTACAGAAAAATATACTATCATGTACCATATTTCGATAACTATCAGCTGAAACCACTATGCTGGCAACACACCAACCAATATTTTGACAACCTTTTATCGACATGTTTTTTTCAATACCGTCTAAAGGTCAAATGTTCCGCAACTAAATTTTACATCTTCCTTTTTCGTGAAACATTCAAAGAGACCACATCAAAAATTTTAATAAGAAAATCATTTCAACACAAATACATCAAATATAAGTTTGTGTCATTATTATATATTTAAATTTGAACACACTTTTGTGACAACAATTATAGCCCCCCATATTAAAAGGGTAAGAATTTTATAAGTGCAAAAAATATACAGATTTTTACAGTCCATATTTTCAGGGGACTTTGCGCAAAGTATCGTTCTAATACAACGAAATTTCATCTACCAACATTTTTGTGTTTTACGATAAGAGGCAGTGATTTTGAACTAGTGGAAAATATATAAATAGTCACCCACAGGGTTGACTGATATTTTATCATACTCTTTGGGAAAATATTATCACAACTCGCCAAAAATAAACGGAATAAAACAACCTCAGCTAGGTGCTCCAAAAGCCCAGATAACCAACACTTGCATAAAAATAAGTTAGAGGTTTGCCAGCAGTTCGCCTCTAACATCAGAATCCCCTAAGAAATACTGTGCTGTATCTCCACCTGTCATATATACTCGATTTCTGGATTAACCATAAACTATTAACAACAGAAGTAGTCGTTTTGGATCTACTATTAAAACTGTCGCTCCTAACCTATACGCTCACGTGCTGTTTATATACGTTTCCAACCCGTTTATTATCTGCGTGTAAAAAAATCATACAACAACTTTTAAGCAGTACATGACTTCTAGAGCTACTTATATTCCAACAGCTATCGTTAGTCAAAAAACGAGAAATTATCCAATATCGAAATTACAGTGGCACCAATTGAATTCTGTAACCGAATATGGTCAAAATCTATATTTCCTTACATCCCCCGTATTACATATAATAACAACAGAACAGTGGGTCTCCAGCGAAAAGAAAATAAATAAAACCTACTGTTCAAAACTTCATAACTTTGTCATCAACATCCAGAAATATTTGTGAATAAGTTCGCAACATGGCTAAAAACCCATAATATATTGATAAGTATTTGTCTTTTATAAGTGCACATTTTGATACATTATATTATCTTAAAAATCATATATGATTCTCTTCAATATAAATCTTTATTATACATTTAAAAGTGCCATCAATCATGAATTAAGGTCCTATATATATGTAAAATTTTAATATTAAATTATTAAATATTTAATATTCAATTATATATATAATGTATCAAATGCATCATCATCATAAATCAATTATATACTAACATTTTTTTTCTCGGTGTAAGATCAATACAAGAAATTATATCTCAATAGCAACAAAAACTACACAAATCATCATCATCACAACAACGATTGAGCAGCATACACGTCGAATGGAGGCCTTCAGTACGATCGGAGTATGTTGGTAAGCTTTTTAGTTTTGTTTTTTTACTTCCATTCATAAATTACTTGTGTTGATCAAAGAGAATATGAAGAGAGAACATTTGTTATAAACTGTTATACTTTTTAAATATTGTCTCCCCTCATGGAGTAATTCTCCCCTCTTTCTTTTCATTCATATGAACAAATCATCTCTCTCATATAAATTTTGTATTGTATAGTTTCTATTAATACTGCAAAAATTATAATTTGTACACGCAGATACAATTGCTACACATTAACCCTTTGTGGGCTGATGATATGTATGTTATTACTATAATTATTGCATAATCTTTAGCCTATTTAAATATTAACGTAATTTGGTAAAAGCTAAGGTACTTCAACATGAATTTGAATTTCTATATAAACTAAAACATATACGATTTATTTAATTGCATAAAATATTGAGTTATGCTAATTAAAACACTACAAAATATGATTTGAATAAAAATGCGAAGATTTTAAAATGAATGCTTAAGTACTTTTCGAGACGTTTCTTACATAATGGACTAGGTACCTAATATTGGAGTGATGTGATTTAACAGAGGGGTCTTAAAAATAATTAAATATGCCTTTAAGGCATTGGTTGGCGTGGGTTATGAGGCATGATGCTCATAACATCAGAGAATCCAAATATTTACTTTTTTTCTACGTTTTAATGAGGTTATTTTCGATTTCCACTGTAACTTAAAATTTATTTGAATATAGGGATATTTTTGTTAACACCATATATTTTCTGGTCCATAATTTTTGAATTGATAAATAAAAAGGGAGTCTATATTAATTTTAGTAATGAGAACATGGCTTGTGTGGAGAAGGACGCGAACCCCGACATCCCGACTGCAGCTAAGGCTTCAATGGCTCCCGAAGTCCTATCTTTACACTGGTTCTATGATGCGTTAAAAGTATTTAAAGGACTTTTGCATCTACAACAAACTTATTGGTTGTGTTCATTACATGCTGTTTGCTAAGTTTCGTGGAAATCGGTTCTGATTTACAGCTCTCATATATATTTTCGGCATACCGAATAGCGTGTGTCGAGTTTGTTTTAAATTGTTATACCCTACACAACTATGTTGTCAGGGTATTATAGCTTTGTGCAGCCCCAAAAGTTTGTAACGCCGCGAAATATTGGTCCTAGACCCACCTTTAAGTGTACCGTCATATCTCGACTAGCTGAGTCGATCTAGACATGTGTGTCAGTCCGTCCATCCGTCTGTCCATTATAATTTGTAAACACGATACAGCCCACAGTAATGGACCAATCTTCACGAAATTTTGCATGTAGAATGGGTTCTGGCCAATGAAGACCCATATTGTTTTTGCGAAAGATCGGTTATTATTTAGGGGATGGAATGGACCAAAGACATTATTTTTGTCGGTTTTTCTGGTCGCTCCAGAGGCCGCAATAATGGCCCGAACATCGTGAAATTTTCTACGGAGAAGGGGATCGGGCCAAAAAATAAGCATGTCTTTTTTTATAGAGATCGGTCAATATTTAGCGGGTCAAATGGACCCTGATTTTTGTGTGAAAAATTACAAAATTTGTATTCTATAGCGTATATTTTTACCCCTGAAGGACATAGACCCGTGAAGTTTATATTATGTCCAAGAGGAGTGGTTGGCCTTTAAATTAATACCAATTATATTGTTGTATGTGCTCGGATGTGGGAGTTACACCTAAATATTTACAGGTATCTCTGTATTCGTATATTATTTAGTAACCCATTATCACTCTAGAGAGCGGAACTATAGCGCTGATCGCTTTGAAATGTTCCATGAGGTTCCAGTTATGGTCAAGGACAACGCCTATAATTTTCGGTGATGATCAGATAATAATTTTGGAATGAAGTGGGCCGAAAACTTAATTTTTTGTGTTATTTTAGAGTCGATCTATAGACCAAAAATGAAAGCCGAACATCACAACACAATCCACAGTGAAGGGAATCTGGACAATAGCTGTATTGAATACTCGTAATATTCGGAAAATATGTCAGTGTAATCGGCAAGAGGGTGCAAATATCACAAAATATTTCCCAGGCTCGGAATAAACATCCGCAGAAAATTTGAGTTCCGTGGTAGTTGTGTAGGGTATCGTATGGTCGGCCCCGTCCGACTATACTGCTCCGCTCACTGGTTATATATATAGATATGGTATTTTTCTCCCTGACATTTGTAGACATCCCCATAGCGACCATAATAACAAAAACATGTTAATAATAATGCGTTAAGTATCCACCATAATATCCATTACCTAGAATAAAGTTTCCAAATCCAAATACATCTATATTCAATATCGTGTTTTCAATAAGCGGGCGGACGGACATACCTACCATACTAATCTTCGACAGATATTTTTAGTTGTCACGAACGGAACTACAAATTTAATATTCACTTCACTTTTTGGTGGGGAGTATAACCAGTAAGCGGAGCAGTATAGTCGAATGGGTCTCATCATTTTTACTATTTACGGAACTACAACATGTAGCGATTTTTGAATTCTCTTCTTCTTCGAAAAAAAAAAACAAATTAAATCTCAACAACTTTTATATTTATGAGTCGCCTAATGTAGTAAAATCGGATATTCTGATATACTTCATTTATTTGGGTATATTCAAGAAATGCATCCTAGCAGATGTTGCATTTTTGTATTTCATTATATGTGAGCCGACTTTAAACGATCCACACATATGTCATTCTGCAACCTATGCTAAATTTCATTTCAATTCAGCTTTATAGTCGTTTTTTTAAAATGTGACAAAATTATTTGTCAATCTTACAAACATAAGGAGTTTGGTGCCCTATTAACTTAAAATCGGACGAAAATATATATGGGAGCTATGTCCAAATCTTAACCGATTTCAACAAAACTTGACACACGTTATGTTATAGTAACATCTGTACGTTTTGCAAAATTTTGTGCCAATCGGCATAACTTTGGTTATTATTTACTTAAAATCTGACAAAAATATACTATATGCACATCTGGACCGATTTTTCCCAATTTCAGTAGGGATCGTCCATGGGCCAAATAAAGTTGTGCCAAATTTCATCAAATTCCGATGATTAATGCGACCTGTACTTTGCCTACAATTTAACACAGACGGGCATGCATAAATCGACTGAGAAAATGATTTTATACATATTCTGAAAAGGAACTATATATCTTTTTCTTTTGCTTGTTACAAACAAACATATGCACAAAGACATAGTACGCTGTACCACAGTGTGGTGAAGGATATAACAAACTTCATATCACCTCCTAAATACGGTATGGCACGGTGTACCCTATGATCAATTATTTGCTTGAAACTCATACGCAATAGCGAAAATCTAACTTTCTGTAGTACTACATTTCACGATATTTGTAACCTCTTGACTGACTAGAGGTCAACAAATAATACAAATATTCAGTACATTACTTCTCCAGATTTCCCTCACCGTGGGTTGTGTTGTGATATTCAAAAATTTCGTTAAGATTAGTCCATAACTGTGGCCTGTATCATGTTTACAAATCATAGTGGACAGACGTACGGACGCGTGTGTCCACACATGTCTACATCGACTCAGTTAGTCGATATATAACGATCGGTATACTTAAAGATGGGTCTAGGACTAATAAACTATATATAAAGTGGCTGCAATTTAGAACTTCTGGTACCTAAGCGGGTAAGTAAATGCATTTTATAAGCATTTATCCATTTATTTGTAATATGTTCTAAATAAAGATCAAAAACTTAACATTTTTGTTGCTTTTAAGCTAAAAACTTTATTTTCAATTAACTTAAGTAAAAAAGTTCAACCCCGCTGACCAACTATTTGTCTCACTTAAATAGATATTTTGCCATTAATCTGTACTTAAATTCCTCATTTTGTATACCTTTCACCTCACTGTGGTATATGCTACATGTTTTTGCATATTTTTGTAGCAGGCAAAAGTAAATGAGATATACACATGGTTCCATTTGAGAATATGTATAGAATCTCTTTCTGTATGCATAGAATCTGTCCATGTAAAATTGTAAACAAAGTACAGGTCGCATGTATGATCCGAATTGAATGAAATTCGGCACAGCTCATTTAGTTGGTCCAAGGACGAACCCTATTAAAATTGGGAAACATCGGTGCAGATTTACATATAGGTCCCATATATAGTTTCGTCCGATTTTATGTTAATGGAGCACCAAAGTCCTACATTTCTTTCGATTTACTCGAAAATTGGCATAGCGTGCTGAGTTGGGTATAGATGTTATGTAAGTGGTACACAGAAGCTGCATGGTGTACTGAATTGAGTTTGGAATGAAGTGTGATAAGTTTCGTAAAAATCGGATTTTTATAGTTAATGGTGCCATAAATTCTCAAAGTTAGTCCGTTTAGCACAACATTTTACAAAGCGTACTGAAGTTAATATAAATTAATCTCTGGCAAGTTTCGTGAAAGTGGGTTCAGATTCAGATATAGTTCCCAGATATATTTTCGTTCGAATGATTCAGCAAACTCCTAATGTTTGTCCGATTGACACGAAATGTTGTACAACGTATCAAATTAAGACCAGAATGACGTTATTGCGTTTTGTTAATGCAGACTTATATATATTTTCGACCGACTTCATGTTAATAGTCCTACGAAGGGGCGACGTCTGACAGGATACATCAATTAAATATATCCACAGTGTTGAAGGGTATCATATATTCGACCCCGTCCGACATTACTCCTTTTCATTGCAAGTTATCTACTCGTTTAGTGTTTTCATCCTCGTGAGGAATTTCCTATATACCAACCGTAGGCTCAATTTTGTGTCACAGTGTAATTATTTTATATTTTATTAACCCAACTTAAATTTACTTTCTACTATCAGTTCTGTTACATATTTCCCAGGATATATCCAAAAAATCTAACGATTTTATGTTACAAATTTAATATGATGTACGATTAAACTTTGAACTTGCTTTGCCAAAAACCGTTAAGAATATTTCATCATTAGTTGCAATTGGTGTACTTACTAATATCTGCTGTCATATGTTGTCCTCCATTCCAAAACCATTAACTTTTGGTAACTTCTTTATAGGCAATGACCTTAGATTAGTTCATGGTTGATGCTCTTATAAGTTGTCAATTTTTTATTGTTGCTGTTCTTTATTATTAATGCTTACAAATGTGCTGTCATTCGTTTTGTTCTTTGTGTAGTTTCTCATTTTTTTTCGTTTTTGTGAATCGAATTTTATTCGCCTTGGTGTGAGAAAATATAAATGTTTTGTTGTATGACTGAATTTTGTCTGCAAATTATAACAATACCAATGTCATAGACAACAACCAAATAGCAACAGCAGTATCAGCAACAACAACAACAAGACAACCATTCATATTTCACAAAGCAAAGACACAATAACGGCATTCAATATTTCCTTTATGCGAAATTCTAGCAAAAAAATAGTTTTTGGACAAAAAACTGGAATGTGAATAAATGAACGAACATCAATGCCACGTGCAAACAAATATCTCTCTCTGTAAATGGCCTACAAAATAAAATGGCCAATTCAATTCAACTTATCAATCGATTTTTTGCGTTATTG
>NW_026888424.1:0-94722 GCF_032173495.1 Musca vetustissima | reverse complement strand
ATATCGGTGTTGCTGAATAAAAACTTATATTTGTTATCCATCTTTTACAATCTATTCAACAAAGTACTTTGTAATAACGTAATAAAAAATAATATGTCATATTACAAAAAAATTATTAAAAATTGTCCAACAAATTTAATAATTTTTTTGGTCAAACTCGTTTGTTGATGGTTTTTTTGTGAATTGTTGGTGTTTGATAAACATTTCTACATTTCTAAACTACGTTTGAAATATGTTATCGACATCTTTTTGTCGAACGCTGATGAAGCTTTTAATCAAAAATTTCGGGGTGGCTTTTTTTCTGTGTACGATATTTGGTATTGAAAATGTTCAATATTAGTTCGCTATTTAGGGTATCCCTATATAACGGTACCTCGCAGTATGAGAAATTGTAAAGATTTTTCAAACGGAATTGATTTTACTTGGGCAGAAAGTGTCCGTACCAAATATTATCAATATTGGCACGTGTTTCGGGGTACCGCTTATCCGAGGCCTTCGATTTGCGATTAATTCGCTTCTCTCTCTAGTGGGCGACTGCAATTCGGCCGCTTCTCCTATGTAACTCTTCTCGTTTCAGAAGGAGTGTGACGAAGGGTCCCACCGATTCCTACAACCCGAACCGATTTCTCATAACACGATCTGATTACTGCCGACTAATGCCATACGAGTCGACTCCGAGCCGACTACTTCAATCCTAGCACACTCCTACAAGCTGATTCGACTAATATAATCCGTACTGATTGCTACAATGCAAGCCGACTAATACAATCCGAGCCGATTACCTAAACTCCAACTGCGTCAACCAGTCCTACTACAACTCCTACAGACTACACAATCGAAATCGACTATACACCTGCAACCGACTGCCATAATCAGAGCCTATTATCTACAACTAGAAGCCAATTACAGCCACAAGTTATACCTCAATCAGCCCAACGGAACTAGTTCCAACGTAGCGAAAGGATAACCAAAAAATCTAATAACTCCATTGCATTGAAGATCCCGAATGTTACTCCCAATCTAAACATTGAAGTATTTCAATAAATGTTTGTGGATCCCTGAGTTGACCTTGGCTGTGACTGAGCTTACTTCAGCCTTAGATAAAATCATATCAATTTCACAGAACATTTTTTGTATTTGGAAAATTTTAGCCAAAAGACTGTAATTTGGTATTCCAGGTTTTTGTAGGGTGAAAAATATTTTTTAGAATAGGTTCGATTTTCGTTTTTAACCTAATTAACTTTAATTTTATATTTTTGGATTATCATTGAGTAGAAAATGTTGCGGCAAAAAGTGTCAATATTAGCCCAAGTTTCAGGGTAGCTCCATATAATGGTATTTCGCACAGATTGGTATTTTAGGGATTTTAGTTACGTTTTCAACCGAATAGGCTCTAATTTTATGTTGTGGGTTCTCTTTGGGAGTAGTATTTGCCTTAGAACAATTATCAATATCTGTCCTCGATTAGGTATCTTGTTATACTATGGACGTTTTTATACCCATCACCGCACTGTGGTACAGGGTATTATGTCTTTGTGGATATGTTTGTAACAGGCAAAAGGAATCAAGATAAATCCATGGTTCATTTTGAGAATATGCTTAAAGCACATTCTGAGTCGATTTATGCATGTCCGTCGGTCCATGTATTCTTCTGAACAAAATATGATCCGATTTGGATGAAATTTGGCAAAAGCCAAAGACGAGCACTTTTGAAATTGGAGAAAATCGGTTCAGATTTATAAATTTTAGTCTGATTTTATCTAAATGGGGCACTAAACTCCCAATAATGGGGCACCAAACTCCCAATACAAAATTTTGCACAGCGTACTAAATTAGGTCCAGTTTGATGTCTGTGAAGATTTGTTGAAATCGGTATAGCCCCCACACAAATTTTCGTCCAATTTCATGCAAATGGTGTACCTAGGAGCATATGTTCGCTGAAATATTGCAGAGAGTACTGCAGTTGGCCCGTTCGACTATGGAATTTTCCTTACTGGTTTCACAAGGTATTGCCAATCCATCTTCATGTTTAATCTGCTATTGTATAGATTCCTGGTTCGTTAGGTTCCACAACTCTACATTGGCGTTGGGCTAGAATACTCTGTATATGATCCTGAGGCATCGGTTTATAAATACCTATAGTTTTTATGCGATGGTGTTAGACACAAGCCTGTTTTCACTGCGTATAACAGAATCGGCATTAACATTGGTTTAAGTTTCGACGAAAAGCCATTCTTTCGACGAAAATTACTAAATGGGCCAAAGACCAATTCATGAATTATATTGTCATCATTTTAACTGACTTGAGGTATTGTTTGTTGTCATGACAAAACAACACTTACTTCTGCATTAAATTCAAAATATAGATGGGCACATCGTTTTCCGTTCACTAGGATGACTAAATTAAACTTCGTAGTGAATTAATGCATCAATGTTTTTGTTATTATCAAAATTCCTAACCACATCTACAAATTATCAACTCGTCATTGTTTTTTAGTCAACATTGATTTATGGTTGTCCATTTATTATCCAACTGATATGAAATTAGACAAGGGGCTGTTATTTGGCCCAAGTTCGAAACCTATTGAATAATTATATTGCTCCCAAATAATTTTTCTCCCGATTTATTGATAAAATGATAAAAGTAAAAATATATTTAGAGGTACTTTTATATGGGGGCTACATCAAAACGTGAACCACATTACCACACATTCTAGGAGTAGTCTTAGTGTTCTCCGTCTTAACTATTGCTGACAGGAAGACGGAGATGACAAATTTAATATACACCTTACTTTATGGTGGAGGGTATAAAGACCTGTATTAAGTTTTGGTTTATGAGATATAATTCAGTCGTCTCCATCCGAACTTATTTTTATTGCGACTTATCCTTCGTCAAGGTTAAACATTTTGTAATTTATAAACTATGATCAGACGACACCGATTATGTTCTGGAACACACGATGTGTTTTTTACACTTTACACATAGACTGCCCCTCAGAAATTATCTTCTTTTCTGCTTATCACGTGAATTGAAGAATTCACATCAAAAGGGCGTAAAGTGTGCTACAGAAATGTTCGACGCAAGTTCTATACACTTCTACCGTTGAAGTGAATGCCAGAACATGCCCGTAAGTGTCAGTCCAACAACTTTTCATTTGATCGAATAGTATATTTTTTTTATTTTTATTATCAACTTCGGTTTCATATGTTATATACGTCAAATATTGGTATATATATATATGTAAATTTATTCGCTAATTTTTAACTCAATAAAAGAATCCCCTAAATTCTTTCTCCTCAGACCACCCAAAACTAACATTGTAATACTTAAAAGTTGAACACACAAAAATAAACTCCTACACCCAATAAAAATTTACAAAATTTCCGAAATGTTTTCTACTTCCTAACGCTGTTCAGTCAGTTATTCAAATATAGTCTCTCTCCCTCTAAGGAGTAGAACCGGAACTGTTTCCAAAACTTTTACTATATATGTTCTCACTTTTTTACACATAGCATACAAAAAAGAACTAAACGGCTGTGTGTGTATGTGTTCAAAAAAATGAGCGAAGTTCAAAGGACAAAGGTGAAAACTGCATTATGTTATGTTCAACTATTATGCGAAATTTGTATATTCGCTGTATTCATAAAAACTTTTACCAATATTTATTTTGTGTTACTGTTCATGTATAGGTGTGCCTCTATGTGTGTGTCAGTTTGAAGATACTTACATTTAAGACAATAAAGGAGTCACCAGTGTAAAATTTGCCATAGTTATTTTTGGGATATGGTACTGGTTCAAAGTTCTGCAAGAAAGAAAGAGAAATAAAATTGAGTTTTATTATTATTAGAACTTGTCAAAGAAACATATGTACATGTGTAAGTATATATTTAATGTTGTATATATGAGTAATTTAATAAGATTAACTTTTGTTTGATGTTAATTGCAAAGACTCGTTCAATATTTCCTGGGTGGATTTCGAAAAATCTAACTGGAAAAGATTAATAACTATAAAAATACGTTAATAATATTTACAAAAAAGTAAAAATGCCAAAAATACCGAATATCCAACGTTATATGGAGGCTATACAATAACATGGGCTCATAAATCTTCACAGTTTGCAATCAACAGACGGCAAGATCGGCAAACATACAGACATGAAAATTCGGCTTAGAACTATTTATGAAGAACCTGGAATACCAAATTCAGGTATTCCAAATGGAAAATGTTTTTTTTTTATTATAACCTCCACCATAAGGTAAGGTGTATATTGAATTTGCCACTCCGTTTGCAACGCATAGAAATATTCAGCGGAGACCACATAAAGTATATATATTCTTGATCAGAATAATATTCTATGTCGATTGTTGAACTGTTGAAATCACGATAGAGATCTAAATATTTGAGATATAACCATGACATTTTTACACTGTCATATTTGTTACTCCTAGGATGTTTGTATTGCAAATGGGGTATATAAGTCCACGTTTTGGTATAGGCGCCATATAACCGTAACCTCATATATTGGGTATAAACAATCAGATTTAAATTGGTATTTAGGATTCATAGCTCCCAATAATCGGTATCCTGTGTTCCGTGCACAAAAGAGGAGACAATATATGCGACTATAGAGAAATTAGTCTTCTTCCCATCGTATATAAAGTACTATTCAGCGGCTGTGCTGTGTTAACGACTGAAACCAATGGTCAATGATATTATTGGACCATACCAATGCAACAAATCCACCATTGACCACATTTTCACGCTGTGAAAAACCTGCAAAAGCCCAACGAAAAACACACCGACACATTTTACCTATTCGTCGACTATAAAGCCGCATTCGACAGCCCTATCCGTTCAGAGGTGTTTTTTCGGCTATGCAGGATAACTTTAACGAACACAAGGTCAGCAGTTAAAGTCAGAAAGGACCTATCGGAACCCTTCAATACTGAACGAGGATTCAGACAAGGTGATAGTTTGTCGTACGATATATTTAACATCCCCCTGGAAAAGGTCATAAGTGACGCAAAGGTGAACAGAAATCACACTCTGTACACCAAACAGCATATATTACTCGCCTACGCTGATGACATTACACTCGGACCAACTGTGAAACTTGAGAACTACAGTTTCGAGGTAGTCAAAGATTTTATATACCCTGGTACCGCCTGCGCAAAAGACAGACGTGCCTGGAAATCTGTTTTAAGCTCGGCTTATGGAAAGAAAGTTCTGTCACAAGCCAGCTAAGTAAGTAGAGGATTTTGGACACGTTTGGCGGAAATTTATTATTTGGGGTTCTCATTGCATAGCACATCTCCGTACTAAACCAGTAAGGAAAGTAGTAAAGTCGGACGGGGCCGACTATATGATACCCTTCACCACTTTGGGTATATTCAACAAATGAATCTTAACAGACGTCGCATTTTTAAGGATCAGTAAAACTAAATTGGACCCATAAACATATCTTTCTGCGACCTGTACTAAAGTTTTCATTTGGTCAGATATAGAGTTGCTTCTTACAATGGGACAAAATTATGTAAATCAATTTAAAGCATATATCAGTCGGATACCCGTTGATTATTTGGATACATATCTGATAAACATGAGGAGTTTGGTGCACCATTTACTTCAAATCGGACGAAAATATTTATAAAAGCTATATCGAAATCTAAGCCGATTTCATCGAAACTTGTCACAGAATTTCGGCCACATTTTGAGTTCTTGGTGCATTATTTACTTAAAATCGGGAGAAAATATGTATGGTAGCTCTATCCAAATTTGAACCGATTTCAATAAAACTTTCCACATGCTATGTTATATAAACTATATAACTGTGGGTCTTTGGTGCACATTTTACTTAAAATCTGACGAAATTCGGTGCAGAATTTATATCTAACTTATAGGTTATACTAAGTTCATTACGAAAGATATATAGAGACTCTGGTGCGCCATTTACCTAAAATCGGACAAAAATAGATATGGGAGCTATATCTAAATCTAAACCGATTTTCAGGAAACTTAACACATATCATTCTAGACTATGTTCACCAAATTTCGTGCAAATCGAAAGATATTTTTGGACATTGGTGCACCATTTACCTTAAATCGGACGAAAAAATATATGGGAGCTATATATAAATCTGAACCGATTTTCATGAAACTTAGCACACATCATTTTAGGCTTAATTCAGTACGCTGTGCCAAATTTCGTGCAATTCAAATAATAAATGCGACCTGTACTTTGTTTACAATTTCACATGGACAGACAGACGGACATGTTTAAATCGACTTAAAAACTGATTCTATGCATATTCTCAAAAGGAACCATGTGTCTATCTCGTTTCTTTTTGCCTGTTACAAACATACGTACAAAGACATAATACCCTGTACCACAGTTTGGTGAAGGGTATAAATACCGAAAATTGTAGGGTGCCCTTATATGGGGGATACCCGAAAAAATCGACCTATATTTATAATTTTTAGTGGAGAAATTTGCTACACAATAAGAACTCAAAGTACCAAATTTCAGCGAATTCGGTTGAAAAACGGGCTCAAGAACCCAAAAATACCGAAAATTGTGGGTACCCTTATATGAGGGCTACCCGAAAAAATGGACTATATTTATAATTTTTTGTGGAGAGATTTGATACCCAATAAGAACTCAAAGTACTAAATTACAGCCCATACGGTGAAGAAATACGGTCAAAACCCCCAAAAACTGAAAATTGTGAGGTACCGTTATATGGGGGCTACCAGAAAAAGTGAACCTATATTTATGCTTTTTAGTGAAGAAATTTGGTATCGAAAAAGAACCCATTTTACTAAATTTCAGTGAATTCGATTGAAAAACGGGCTCAAGAACCCCAAAATATTGAAACTTTGGGGGTACCCTCATATGGGAGGTATGCCTAAACGTGGACCGATTTTCACGAAACTTAACACACATCATTCTAGACTACGTTCAGTACGCTGCACAGTGGGTTAGAACACCCTGTTTTCTTGGATTAATTAAAAAATGAAATTTTAAGTATCGTTAAAAATTTTTGCACACTGTTAAAGTATATAAAATTCTACGTCACTTGTCGTTAAAATAAATGTCAAAAGTGGACTGGTGTTTTTGTAGTGAAACTTCAAAGTCAAACTTCATAGAAATTTGTGTGCCAAAAAAAGCTGAAAAAAGTGAAAACGTTCCCGTTGAAATTTTTATTTATTTTAAAAAGTATTGTAAAAGTTAAACATTTTTCAATTGAAACATGAAGTTTAGGTTATTTTGCAAATACTTCGTTAACATTTGAGTATCAAATTGTGTTTGGAAGTGATTTAAAAGTAGTAATTTATATCGAAAATGCCAAAAAAATAATATTTTTATACTTTAAATGGATAAATAGTTATGATTCGTCCACACTCGTGCGATAATTTTTAGTTTATATTAAAGAGGACATAAATCTGTGTTATATTGCAAAATTTTACGCTGCCCTTTTGTGCCTTTTAGAAGCTATGCATTGTTTAATACAAGTGTTGCAGCAGTCAAATTAGCTAAAAGTCACATTGATCTCGTTGCTGGTGCTGTTGTTGAGTGTTGTGTTTTCTTGTTTTTCATGTTATTTTTTCTAATTATTTTATTGTTGTTATTTTTGTTTCTTTTAATAATATTCTTTGTTACAATAATATTTTGTTTTTGTTTATTTTAATAATATTCTTTGTTTTGACAAATAGTGACTGTGTTGTGCAGTTTCAAGTAATCGGGTAAAAGGATTTTCTATTAGCATTTTTTATAGATACAAGTTCGAACGTTGTTTTTTATAATCGTCGAAGCTTATGATGAATTCGAGCGCTCAAACAATGACTAATAATATGACATTTTTAGCTAAAGAAATCAAAAAACGCACAAAAACGCTAAAAAATCTATCTGCCGAAATAACAAAAATATATGTTAATTAGTTGGTATCGTTTGCCTAGTTTTGTTTATCTTTGTTGTATTAGTTTGGCTGTAGGCTTTTTAGAAATAAAAAATCGTTTTTGATTTTGATTTTTAATATTTATTATTTCCAATATTTCGATTGGATTCTCCAATCATCCTCAGGGAATTAAAGAAAGTTATGTTGTCTTTAAGTCAACGTTCTTACTTCAAGTTGAAGTAAGGGCTACCGAAAAAAGTTATGTTGTCTTTAAGTTATGTTTAAGTTATGTTGTTATGTTGTCTTTAAGTCAACGTTCTTACTTCAAGTTGAAGTAAGAACGTTGACTTAAAGACAACATAACTTTCTTTAATTCCCTGAGGATGATTGGAGAATCCAATCGAAATATTGGAAATAATAAATATTAAAAATCAAAATCAAAAACGATTTTTTATTTCTAAAAAGCCTACAGCCAAACTAATACAACAAAGATAATATATGTTAATTTAATAAAAATGCACGTGTCGGTTATAGCTGTAACCAGTGGCCATGAGATTAATAATGAAAAATTTCAAATATATACACACAATACATGACGAAACGTATCCTTTATTCACGGACCCGAAATTGTGTCAAATGCCCCTTTACATATTATGCAGTTATCAGAAGTTGGTGATGCTGCGGACAGAGATGGTCTGTCAGAAACAGAGACGTAAATGACATACATTTCCGACGTATAATACATACGTCGGAAACCGACTCAAAACCATTAGGTTTTTGATAAAATAGATTTAGATTTATCGATTTGGAAATAACGTATGCTTTACTCAAATCCATCCATCCATCAAATCCATTTTTCTCAAGTTCAGAAATTTTTATAAGTTCTAAATTTCAGAATTTTTTATAAGTTCTAGTAAAGAATAGCCAGATATACAGTAAAAATAATATATGTTCTTGAAAATTACTGTATATGGTGATAATATTGAAATAAATGACGTTTACTACATTTTATACAGGTATATGACGTTTTCGACGTTTAGACCATTTTGACAGTTGAAAACCTGAAAATTCATCATACGAACCATCCCTGGCTGCCGGTGATGATGATGTGGATAATTATCTTTAAGATGTATAAAATTCAATGTTTAAGTTCTCATATTGTACTCCTTGCACTTTATACCTACACTGATATTTGGCATTACTTAATAAAATTATACTCAAATATACTTAGAAAACATTTTTTATACTTATTTCAATGGTATTAACTGAAAAATAAAGAAAAATTATTCTAACATAGCTTCCCTGATTTGATCCAAGAAAACAGGGTACTCTAACCCACTGTGCGCTGTGCCAAATTTCGTGCAAATCGAAAGATATTTAGGGACATTGGTGCACCATTTACCTTAAATCGGGCGAAAATATATATGGGAGCTATATATAAATCTGAACCGATTTTTATGAAACTTAGCACACATCATTCTAGGCTTAATTCAGTACGCTGTACAAAATTTCGTGCAAATCGAAAGATATTTAGGGACTTTGGTGCACTATTTACCGTAAATCGGACGAAAATATATATGGGAGATATATCTAAATCTGAACCGATTTTTCCCAATTTCAATAGGGTTCGTCCTTGGGCCAAATAAGTGACCTATGCCAAATTTCATCCAATTCGGATAATAAATGCGACCTGTACTTTGTTTACAATTTTACATGCACAGACAGACGGACGGACGGACATGCATAAATCGACTTAAAAAGTGATTCTATGCATATTCTCAAAAGGAACCATGTGTCTATCTCATAACATGAGTTTTCTCCAGGAGCTCCCGTTAATTTTACATATTTTGAATGTCATCCTTGTAGTGGAGGATATAAAAAGTTCGGCCGGGCCGAACTTATAGACGTTTTTACTTTTTATTTTTATTTTAGCAACAGGGAAATTTATTATAAGACACCAGCAGGACACTCCCCCGAAATAGATTTCCGTGTACGTCGAGGGCTCTCATATATATCTCCGACCGATTTTATGAATATGGTACTCCAAAGTCCCCACGTTTATTCAATGGACATGACATTGCACAGTGTACCGAATGTGTCGGGTGAGATTTAATTTTAGATCCCATATATATTTTGAGGCCGATTTCATGTTAATCGTGACCCAAGGAGCGATTTGTCTGATTAACTCGATTTTTTTCGAATTTATTTCAGATTTAGATATAGCTCTCGCATATTTTGTTTGATTTCCTATAGACACAACATTTGTAGTGGTGTAGGGCATCATATAGTCGGCTTGCTCCGACTATAGAATTTTGCCCATTATTTGCTGATTTTTATTTGCTAAAGATGATTTACGTCAACCCACAATGTTATTGCTTCACAAATTGAAACAGTAACACTAAAAACATCATTAATATTTCAATTAAAGCATTTTCAAAATCCACATCGCCAACAAATTGAAAACCAAAACAACAAAAAAAACGGCTGAAGAAATTCTCAATAAAATCCGCAATAATATGATAATTATTTTATCTTTAATCTCATTGATGTTTAATTAAAAAATAATAATTATTTTTTTTCATTTGCTTCAGTTTTTTTGGGTTTTCATTCAACTGTTCTCCCTACCTCCAAACGCCAGGCAATGTTTTCGAGAAAATTAAATTAATTTTAATTAGCCGACGAAAAAGAGAAAAAAATATTCTGCACCACACATAATCTGGCAGGGGTACCACTGCCTATTTGTATGTTAAATAGATATGTATGTGTGTTCATGTTTATATGAGCATCAACATAAATATTTAAAAATAGCTTCAAATAAAATAAATCAAAACAAAAAAACAACACAAAATCAAAATTCATTGGACATTTTGTGGTAGGAGTGGGCTAAGCCTATGATGCCATGATGCGAAAGAAAATGAACCACGTCTGTGTATAATTAAAAATTGTTTATCTTTCGGCAGAGGGGAAAAATCTGTACGTTTTTTTATTTTTGCCACCCTACAAGGGGGTGTAACTGTAAATTAAGTTTTTTATTTGATTGCCAACAAATTGAGGCAAGTGTTCAGAAACATGTTGTTTTCGGACTCTTAATATGTTAACTCAGGAGGTCACCATACTGATTATACATTAAATTGTAAAAAACTCGAATTTTGCTAAAAAAAAAAAAATAAGTAAATATTTTTTATAGAAAATTTCCCCCACTGTAAATAATGGACCATATACCCTGCGAATGAACTTCAAATATTTTTTTGCACTTCTTTTATATCAAGCGAAAAATAATGATTGAGTTGTTGTTTTTTTTTTGCTATTGTATTTAAATATATTATTTTTCAATTTCACGCTTTAACAAGAGCCAATAATGTAATCCAACGAATTATATTAAAACGGTGAATAATCTTGAAGCTAACTAATTAAAGCCATAAATATAAAATATTTGCTGTACTGAATGAAAATTGAATATTTTTTCATTTTTATTTTCATTAAGAAGAAGATAAGAATAACGCAGTCTAATAATCTTCTCCGTAACTAAGGTAGGCTGTGCATAAAATATTAAAATATTTCGCATTCAAAACTGCGGAACTTTTTTTCAACTATAAGAGTATTGAAGATTAACATCTGTTTTATCAACAAAAAAGTGAAAACACATTTTTAATATTTATGTATTTAAACGTTTAAAAAAATTGGCCCATTGCCAAACGAACTACTCAAATATTCTGTCAATTAGCTCATAGCACATCATTTTTCTGAAATTCATGACAATTTGAAAAAAAAATATCAGATAAACTGTAATGTGCGTGTGTGAAGAAATATGTTTTTATTGTCAAAATTCTATGTAGGTCGGAATGCCTTTAAAAATGTGTCGTTTTAGGACGAAACAATATATGGGAGCTATATCTAAATCTGAACCGATTTTAACAAAACTTCGCAGATATCAGTCTGGACCTAATTTAGTACTCTGTGCAGAATTTTATCCCAATCGGACGAATATTGGAAGTTTGGTGCATCATTCACAAAAAATCGAACGAAACTATATATGGGAGCTATATCTAAATCTGAACCGAATTTCTCCAATTTGAATAGAGTTCGTCCTTGGGCCAAATAAATGAAATGAACTGTGCCAAATTCCATCCAAATCGGATCATAAATGCGACCTGTACTTTGTTCACAAAAATACAAGGACGGACGGACATGCGAACCATGTGCCTATCTCGATTCCTTTTGCCTGTTATAAACATATGCACAAAGACATAATACCCTGTACCTCAGTGTGGTGAATGTTATAAAAACCCCAATAACGTTATATCAAATTGATACGTTGGGCAAAATTTTATTTCAAACGGACCAACATTAGTAAATGGTGCACCATTTACCTAAAATCGGGCGAAAATATATATGTTGAAGCTATACCTAAATCTGAACCGATTTTCACGAAATTTAACACACATCACTCTAGTCTTTATTTAGTGCGCTATGCAAAATTTAGTGTAAATCGAAAGATATATAGGGACATTGGTGCACCATTTATATTAAATCGGACGAAAATATATATGAGAGCTATAACTAAATCTGAACTGATTTTCACCAATTTCAATAGGGTTCGTCCTTGGGCCAAATAAATCACCTGTACCAAATTCATCCAAGTCGGATGTAAAACAGTAAAACAGTGTAAGTAAGAGATATGAGAAAGAATGATGGGTCCCATTTCCGAACTCAATCAAAGTTTGGTAAAAATATTAAGGTGTTAATTGGTCCAAACGCTGGATATTGGATTTACAAATTTAAAGGAAAATGCAGATTTGTGGAGAGGTACCTCAATGTTCGGACCAACAGTTTTCCCAAGTTACAGAGTCCTGCTGAATAAATACTTTTTTTTTACTTTGGCAAATGCCAAAAAAACCATAAACAATAGATAATCCATACATTAAGGAGGTAATTATCTACAATTCATGCTTCGAGAATAAATTAATATATAATATTAAGCTGAATTTAGAAAGTTCATTATTAATTCTGCACGTTATTATTGACACAAGCAACTCAATTATAAACTTATTCAGAATAAACATTTAACAGTTTTTCTGAGGAAATAGTTTTACAAAAACATTTTTTAACGCTTATGTGCACAAAAAAGTTACAAAATGTTACGGAACTATACAAAAAAATATAGTTTTTCCGCTAGAACTGTATAAAGCAGCAATTTATTCATCAACAATGTTAAATGCTTAAATATTTTCTATGAACGCAGTATTTGTTAATTTTTAACCGAATTCAATTGAAAAGAGTTTCTCACTTCCGACTATATTAATCATCATTAAAATAGAAACACACCTGATGACGATGTTTACATTACAATCATGATTTTTGCTCTCTGTGATTTATATTAATTGCATATTAATAAATTAAATAAATGCCTAATTGAATACAAAAAAAAAATTTATAAAAGCAAGGGAAAGGTCAACATTTGTTATATATAATTAATGAAAAATATGTTTTATTTATACATGATAAATTATTCAACAGTAGCCATCCTACGCAATTACACATAATCCGTAAGGACAGTAAGTGCAAAATAATGCAGGAAATCTGAAATCCTAAAAATATGTCAAATATATGCTTATAGCAAATCAATTATCAATAACGACTTTTTGCTAAAATGTTTTCTGATCTATATTATTTGTATATCTATTTCATCACACATTTAAACATCCTAGTACGGAATTATTGAAAATAGTCAATTATAAATATTAAAATTATACCGAATATTAAGAACATACATACCGCACAATGCCCCATCATAGGACAAAAATTACAAATTACCACAAATATCGCTTGGTTCAACAAAATAATACATTTAAAATGAGGTGTTAAGTTGTTACAATTATTATTTTTTTTTTTCAAATAGTAATTTTAACCGCACTGTTATTATTCACAAAACTCCCTCATAGTTGCAGTAGTATTATTAAATGTATGAGAGGTGTGCATACAAATGCATACATATGTTCATAAATGCGAGTAGTTATTAATTCAAATGCATGTTGCATGCAACTTGCAGTTTTTTCTTCTTTTATAATACGCATGAGTGCGTATGATTATTATTAATACTTAACTTTCAATACGCTTATTTTTTATCATTTTGTTATTATCTTCATGGCATTGAAGTCAATATTTGTATATATGATAATTTTATTTTTGTTTCTATTATTTTGTATGAAAGTAAAGTACTATTGAAGTTGCGGTAACCATTGAGGATACTTGAATGTATTTTAAAAGTAAATTCATACAATTCGATTTAAGATCGATTGAAGTATAACAAAATTAATCAGTGCACGGAACAGTATAGTCGGCCGGAGCCGACCATATGATACCCTACACAACTACCACCGAGCTCTAAGTTTCTGCGGGTCTATATTCCAAGCTTGGGTAATATTTTGAGATATTTACACTCTTTTGACCGATTAGAGGTTTATAGCTCCTCTGCGGTATATTTTCTAAATCATTTTTTCCCGGAGAAGGAAAATTATTCCAAAAGATAAAAATATTATTATTTTGCACAAAAAAAAATTTTTTGGTTCATTTGATCCGCTATATATTGACCTTCATTCATCAAGACAGCCATGCGAATAAGTAGTTCAGATCGCCTTACCTATGGAACATTTGTGATGTACGGCTTATAATTGTGGCGTCTCGAGGGACTAGAAACAAAAAAAGTTTCAATCCTCATCCAAAAATTATAGGCATCGTCTTTGACAATAGCTGGAAACTCATGCAAAATTTCCTAGCCGCTAGCGGTACATATCCACCCCCTGGTGTGGTAATGATAATACTAAACAACAGAACTCATATACACCTGTGAATATTACATCCGAGTACAACAATACTATAATTAGTATCAATTTAAAGGCAACCCACCCCTCTCGAATATACTATTAATTTCTCGGGTCTATGTTCTTAAGGAGTAAATATACCTCATAGAATAAACATTTTGTCATTGTTCACACAAAAATCTGGGTCCATTTGAACCGCTAAATATTGACCGATTGTCATGAAAAGAGCCATTGGTGTTCCTTGGTCAGATATCTTTCTCTGTGTAAAATTTCTAGTCGCTCTAGAGGCTACAATTGACCAATTACCGTAAAGCTATAATACCCTGACAACGTAGTTGTGTTGGGTATAAAAATATACAAATAGACGTCTGTTAATGTTGCTAATACTTCTAAAATATTTCGGGTTCTCAGAATGTAAAATATATCTTGGAATTTTTATTACGTGTCCTCGTTTTGATATAGACACTATATAAAGGTATTTGCATGTTTCTTACCGCATTTTGGACGTGATTTAGCATTTCTAGATCTCAGAGGGTAAAATACACTGACCTAAAATTTGTGATAAGAAGTCGAAAAATGATCGGAATATTTAGCCCTAGTATGTGTGGTATTTCAAATGGGCTATATCGTTCATATAAAAGTACTGCTCAATTTCTGGTATTTTTAAAGTTTCAGTCACATTTTCAACCGAAGAGACAATATTTTTATTAGAGGCTGACATACCTCTGAGAAGTATTGACATAGTTTTTAGGCACCCAGATCGGTTCACTTAAGTACAAATTGTACTTAATTTAGTACCATTTAGTACACATTATTATGCATTTCTTAAATTTCCGACATAATCCAATCCTAAACTTCATCTTAAATTCAAACTTCAAAATTCCAGCTCTATCGGATCACCTAAATTCAAATTGTATCAAATTTAGTACTATTTAGTAAACATAAGTACAAATTTCAAATTTCAGGATTCCAGCGCTATTGGCTCACTCAAAATGCAAATTGCACCAAATTTAGCACCATTTAGTACGGATTTCCAAAACTTCTTACATACCACAATTCTATATCCCAACAGCGATCCTAACTCCAAATTTCAGAATTCCAGGTCGATCGGTTCGCCCAAAATTCAAATTGTACCAAATTTAGTAACATTTAGAACAGATTCTATAATGCTGTAGTAATCTTATTTCCAAATTTCAGTGTTCCAGCTCTGTCGGTACACTGGATATGGGTGTACCGATAGAGCTGGAACCAAATATAGTACCATTTAGTAATTTTCATACACATAAGTACAAATATCCGAAACTACCTACAATAGCAATCCTACACTCCGATGGTATTATTAATTTCGAATTTCAAGATTCCAGCTCCATCCGTTCCTCTAAATTCAAATTGTACCAAATTTAGTACTGTTTAGTACTTTTCGTATGCATGAGTATACACTTCCAAAACCAACTCCTTACATCGATCCTACTTTTCAATCTTGATTGGCATTCCAAATTTCAAGTTTTTACCTCTATACATTAAGATGATACGAAATTGTAATACATTTAGTACATATTAGTACTTCTCGGATACTCGTGGTTCGAATTTTCAAAAAACACTCCATCAATGATCCTCAATCTATTTTAGAGTTGTAGCTGAACCGGTAGAGCTGCAACTCTGAAATACAAATGCTACCACAGTTAGTACTTTTCGTGCGGTTCTAGTCCGAATTTCAAAAAACCCTGCCTTATCTGATACCTTTGGACCAAATGTGACCCTCACCCCAAATTTCTAGATTCTATCTACAGCCGTTTTGTGTGTCCATTGAAGAAGCGTTAAGTCAGTCAGTAAGTCCTTGGTCCATGTTTTCACCTAATCATAATAATTTTCCAGACCATTTTCGATACCGTTTGAAGTTTTGACATTGGCCACCAATTTTTCGATATTTTGAAGATTTTAACAGAATTTTTTCATAGAAATGGCTGAAACGAATGACGTTATGACGTCTCTGAAGTTCATGTCTATATAGGGCGAAGTTCTAGTACTTTCCTCACATAAAGGTCCCGCCACATTTTCCGCATTTTGAGGTTCTTAGCAACAATTTCACACTAAAATACCTGTTATTTGTTATTACGGGATCTTGGAGGGTAATTGAACTATGGCAAAAGTAAACGAGATTGGCACATGGTTACTTTTGAGAATATGCATGGAATCACTTTCTGAATGGATTTATGCATCTGTCAATAAAATACAGATCGCATTTATGATCCGATTTGAATCAAATTTGGATATAGTTTCCATATATATTTTCGTCCGATTTTATCTAAATGGTGCACCAAACTCTGAATATTTTTCCGATTGAGACAAAATATTGCACAGCGTAGTGAATTAAGTCCAGTTTAATATATATGAGAAGTTTTGTTAAAATCGATTCAGATTTAGAAAGAGCTCCTATATATATTTTTTGTCCAATTTCAGGCAAATGGCGCACCGAGGAGCCTATGTTTGTCCCCTTTACATGAAATATTGCAGAGAGTATTGGATTGAAATCGACATTTGTTGAAATCGGTTCAGGTTTAGATATAACTTCCATATATATATTCATCCGATTTCATCTAAATGATGTACCAAATAACTAAATTATTTCCGATTGGTATGATTTTTGGATTTGTGCACAACGTGCCAAATTGGAGCTAAAATAACGCATATTGGATTTTGCAAAATATATTCGGATGTAGATATAACCCCTATACATTATCGTCAGAGTTCATGCAATTTGTGCACCAAACAATAAAGATTTCTCTCAGCGAGATAAAATTGTAGACATCGCACTCTGCTACAGTATACCAAATGGTGTATGCCTCTGTTGCTCAATTAGGTCCACACATAATTTTGTTCGATTTCATACAATGCTTCACAAAAAAAAAAACATCTACAGAATATTGTACATGTGAGCATCTCTTGTATGTACCCATAGTGTGAAGGGTCGTCCGACTTTTGAACTTTCCTTACTGATTTAACTCGACTCCGAATAATAATTCTTGTGACCAACAGCATTAATATACCATCATTAGATAGTAAAACGCATAAGACTACGATCAAAAATCAACCGCATTTTTAGAAAAACAGTACTCAAATAAAGGAGCCAAGTCAAGAAATAGTCAAGTCATTAACTAGAATTAACCAGTTAGGAAAGTAGTAAAGTCGGACGGAGCCGACTATATAATACCCTTCACCACTTTGTGTATATACAACAGATGAATACTAACAGACGTCGCATTTTTAAAGGACTAGTAAAATGAAACTGGATCCATAAACATGTCATTCTGCAATTCATTACGCTGTGCCAAATTTCGTGCCAACTAAAAATATATATGGGAGCTATATCTAAATCTGAACCGATTTTCACGAAACTTAACACACATCATTCTAGACCTATCTCATTACGCTGTGCCAAATTTCGTGCTGATCGAAAGATTTTAAGGGGCTTTGGTGCACCATTTACATTAAATCGGACGAAAATATATATGGGAGCTATATCTAAATCTGAACCGATATTCACGAAACTTAGCACACATCATTCTAGACCTAATTCATTACCCTGTGCCAAATTTCGTGCAAATCTAGAGTTATATAGGGCTTTGGTGCACCATTTACATAAAATCTGACGAATATATATATAACCAGTGAGCGGAGCAGTACCGTCGGACGGGGCCATACGATACGATACCCTACACAACTACCACGGAACTCTAATTTTCTGTGAATGTTTATTCCGAGCCTGGGCAATATTTTGTAATATTAGCATCCTCTTGCCCGATTAGAGGTAAACAGCACCTCTTCCTCACACTGACATATTTTCCGTGGGTTGTGTTGTGATGTTCGGCTTTCATTTGTGGTCTATATATCGACTCGAAAATAACACAAAAAATTAAGTTTTCGGTCCACTCCATTCCAAAATTATCATCTGATCATCACCGAAAATTATAGGCGTTGTCTTTGACCATGACTGGAACCTTATGGAACATTTCAAAGCGATCAGCGCTATAGTTCCGCGCTCTAGAGTGATAATGGTTTACTAAATAATATACGGATACGGAGATACCTGTAAATATTTAGGTGTAACTCCCACATCCGAGCACATACAACAATATAATTGGTATTAATTTAAAGGTCAACCACTCCTCTTGGATATAATATCAACTTCTCGGGTCTATGTCATTCAGGGGTAAATATATACGCCCCAGAACAAAAATTTTGTAATTTTTCACACAAAAGTCAGGGTCAATTTGACCCCCTAAATATTGACCGATCTTTATCACAACAGGCATGCTTATTTTTTGGCCCGATCCCCTTCTCCATGCAAAATTTCACGATGTTCGGCCCATTATTGCGGCCTCTGGAGCGTCCAGAAAAACCGACAAAAATTTAGTATTTGGTCCATTTCATCCCCTAAATATTAACCGTTCTTTCCCAAAAACAATAGGGGTCTTCATTGGCCAGTACCCATCCTACATGCAAAATTTCGTGAAGATTGGTCCATAACTGTGGCCTGTATCGTGTTTACAAATTATAATGGACAGACGGACGGACATACATTTCTAGATCGACTCAGCTAGTCGAGATATGACGATCGGTAAAGGTGGGTCTAGGACCAATATTTCGCGGCGTTACAAACTTTTGGGGCTGCACAAAGCTATAATACCCTGACAACATAGTTGTGTAGGGTATAAAAATCTGAACCGATTTTTCCCAGTTTCAATAGAGTTCATCCTTGGGCCAAATAAGTAACCTATGCCAAATTTCATCCAAATCGGACCATAATTGCGACCTGTACTTTGTTCACAAAAATACATGGAGGAGGGACATGCGTAAATCGACTCAGAAAGCGATTCTATGCATATTCTCAAAAGGAACTATGGGTCTATCTCGTTTCCTTTTGCCTGTTACAAACATATGCACAAAGACATAATACCCTGTACCACAGTATGGTGAATGGTATAAAAAGAGGATTTGAATAATTCTGTATCGACCCAAGATGATTTCAAACAAATCCAAACACTTGTTTTTATTACGATATCAATTAAAAATTATCTAAATCATAAGCATTTCCAGCATCTTCATTTCACATTTTTAGAGAAATGCTATAAAATACAATCAGACATACACACATCCACATATGCCACTTACGTATTTCAAGCTCAAATTGTCAACTAGAATTTTAAACTCGAAAGACATTTCGACAGGCTCTATTAATTTTTGGTATAAAAGCCAAATTAATCATTTTCTAATTTGTCGTTGGCATGCCATGACTTAGTGTTTATTAATTATAATTACCGAACCAAACCAATCTTAAGGAGGGTAGTATAAAAAATGCGGTTATAATCAATTCAAAACACACACTCCATAAATAGTAAAACATTGTATATAGCATAAAATTCCCACACTGAATATTTCACTTTGAAAATTTATCATTTCCTCACATATCCCTAGAGACCCACATACGAGTATTATGTGCAATAGAATAGCTATGCAACATTATATGCAAATTTTACTTATTTATGTGAATATTCTTATTATGAACTGTAATTTTTCCGGCATACAAACAAAAAAACTGTTCACTCACATCCACCAGTGCATATATCTTATTGCCACTTGTCTGGCGTTGCTGTTGAAATTTGATATTTAAGCTCTTTTTAAATATTGGCAAAATAAAATTAAAAAATACTTTTATGGGGATTTTATAATAAATAAGGATATTATGGTGTTAAATAAATACGACATAATATGACTATGATATGGGAAATGTTATTCGTTGCAATTTTTATTTTATTTTTTTAATGCAAGGATAACAACAGCAGCAGCGGTAGATGGAGCAGGAAGAGCAACAACAGGATCCAACCAGAGTGCAGTCATTCACATTTGCTGACAAACCGAGCAAATCCATAGGACAACCAATCAAACGTATGGATTTACTTGTACGAGTACGTACATACGTATAGCTGATGTCATTCAGTCAGATAGTCAGTCGGTATAGTACTGCAACTTCGAACAATAAATGTGAGCCTCAATATATATGTATGTATTTATATGGCTTGCTTGTCAATCAGTTCAACCAAATTGGCGCATATATGGCTATATATATATATAGATATTTTGTGTTATATATGAGATATTTCAGGATATTTCATCCACACGATTTTTAATTAGCTTTTAAGGGTTTCGCGTGAGATAATGCAGTTGAAGTAAAATTTCGGCTCTAAGATGGGTTCCCGGGCAACATTAAAATTCTAGTTTTTTTTAAATTTATGTGGAATTCAGAAACAAGAAGTCTAAACCCATAGAGTGAAACAGAAAGTCTAAAACCCGTAGAGTGAAACAGGGACTTCCCCAAGATGGGGTCATATCTCCGGAACTGTTTAACCTCTATCTTTACACAACCACCGGACGGCATAGAGATCGCAATGTATGCGGAGGATTGTACGATCATAGCGTCGGGCCCCATTAGTTAGTTAGTTTGAAAAGAGGGGTGGTTTAAAAACCACCACATGTCCATTATGGGACATACACTTAAGCCATAGTAGGCCTGTTGTGCGCTCTAGGAAGGAAAGGTATTTAGATTGGAATTATTCTTAAGTTTTTTTTTTGTTTGGTCTCCCTATTCTTCTAGGAATTCTGTGTTTTTACAGAAGTCCTTTAGTATTTTCCATTCACACCCCCTTAGGTCATTAAGTTCAGGAATAGTGTCGGTTTTCAAGGATTGGGTTTGGATGAATGCAAAAGCTGGGCAGTGGCATAGGAAATGTTCCAACGTTTCGTTGTCTTCCCCACACGCTCTGCACCTGCTGCTTCCCGAACACCCAATCTTGTGTAAATGTGTCTGCAGGTTAAGGTGTCCTGTGAGAATGCCTATCAGTCTGCTTAGTTCTTTCTTGTTTAGCGTGAGTATTTGCTTAGTCTTATTCTCATTTGGGTCTCCCCATAAGATTTTTGTATTTTTTCCAGTCCTCTCGTTATTCCAGAGTGTTTTGTGCGCCTTATTCGCCCATGACCTCATTTCTAGACGTGAAGCGCTGAAAGGTTTTGCACTGTTCACATCTATGTTGATTAGGTCCGTAGCACGTCTGCATTCCAGTACAGTTTTTGATGTAACTCGGGTTAAATGCCTACATAGCGGATTTAGTACAGTTCTTTTATCCGGGGAATATGAAGATATCCGCCGCCAAATCCACAGCCACTCTGTTCACCACAGAGTGGTCGATGGTGCAATAATTCCGACCACAAACTATCCAAAAATTTTGGTGTAACGTTCGATAGCTTATTTAAGTCGTCTGCGCATGCCACCGCTATTTGCGATAAGATGAGAAGCATGAACAAGGTCCTCAAGTCGCTTGCCGGCAGCTCTTGGGTTGGTTAAAGAGGCCTTGTTGACCTCTTAAAAGGCAATAGGTTGGACGATGGTGAGCTATGCGGCGCCAGTGTGGTATCTTCTTGTGTGTTATCACAGGAATTATCCATGTCATCATCTTATGGATAGAATTCTCCACGCAGGCATGTAAGGAGAGACCTACAAGATCTAGAGAGACGTTCAACGGAAGAGACCGCCTAGATCAACAGGCTTATCGAGCAGGAATTACCAGAATTCATACCGAAGCAGTGACCCAGGCAATGAACCAATACCATGTGAATGCAGTACTTGGAGTCCACGCACCACCTATAGCAACAAAAGAATGACAGCAGCCTAGACAAACGAGAGTGTTTTTAGCCCAATTAAGATGAGGATGGTGCAGCCGCCTCAATTCGTATTGAGCTCGAATTGACAACGCAAGTACCAAACACTTGCCCTGCGTGTGGACTTGGACCTCACGATACGCCCTGCTGAGCCCACTCATCTGTCTCCGGAATCTCTTTGGAAGCAGCCGATACAGATTGCTACCTTCCTGAACCTGGAAACAGAGGTGTCAGAACCGGAATAATGGAAACTACAACAAACATGTAGACAGTTACTACAACAACAACCACCGAATCCTAATTTTCAGCAGATCTATCTTCCGAGCCTGAGCGATGTTTTGCGATTATGTTATGTCTTTGTGCGTACGCGTGCAACAGGAAAAAGGAAGCGAGATAGACATATGGTTCCTTTTGAATCACAGAGTCACTTTCTGAGTCGATTTATGCATTTCCGTCCGTATGTCCATTTTAAATTGTAAACAAAGTGCGGGCCGTATTATGATCCGAATTGGATTATCTTTGGCACAGCTCATTTATTTGGCCCAAAGACGAGCCCTATTGAAATTGTTAATAATTTAAGGCGACTGGCACAAAATTTTGCACATCGTACTGAAGTTAATATAACCTTACGTGTGGAAAGTTTCGTTGAAATCGGTTCAGATTTAGATAAAGCTTCCAGATATAGTTTCGTCCGATTGTAAGTAAATGGCACACCAAATACCCAAAGTTAGGGCGATTGCCACAACATTTTGCACAACGTACTGAAACTAGTATCGGTTCAAATTTAGATATAGCTCCAATATATAGTAAATGTTGCACCAAAGACCCAAATTTAAGCCATTCAGATTTGAATATAGCTCCCATATATATTTTCGTCCGATTTTAAGTAAATGATGCACGAAGAACCCTAAATATTGGTCCAGAATAACATGTTTATGGATTGATCTAAGTCGGTTCACATTTAGATAAAGATCACATATCATGTTAATGGTCCTTCAAAAATGCTATGCCTGCTAATACATCTGTTGAATATACCTAAAGTGGTGATGGGCATCATAAAGTCGGCCCCGTCCGACTTTACTACTTTCCTTGCAGGGCTTTCCATTAAAATATTGACTGGTTATTTTTGAAACATCTATTCCTTCCTCGTTTAAAATTTGTTATGTTCCGCTTACAATAGTGGCCTCTAAAGCTGTATAGAAACAACGTTACAACAACACCCATCCCCTAAATATCATGATAGCGATCCGCCCTCTAGTGTGGTAACCAAACCAAAATGCTTATACTCCTGTAATTATCTTAGTATTACTTCCATACCCAATACAATAATTCCATTGTCGAATTCTCCTGTCTTTGCCCTTTAGAAGTAAATATATACGCCATAGAATGCTAATTTTACCATTTCTTGTCTATTTGACCCACAAATTATTGACCGATTACTCCGAAAAGGACCATGCCTATAACCTGGACATATGCACTTCTCCATGTCCAATTTTGTGATATTCGCTACTGTTGTAGCCTCTAGAGCTCGGCTCTGTTGTAGCCTCTAAAGCTAACAGTCAAAAATATAGTTTTTGGTTTATTTCATCCCCTAAATTAATGCAAAATTTCATGACGATTGGTCCATAGCGGACGGACACACATGTCTAGATCGACTCAGCTAGTCGAGATATTATTATCAGTAAAATAAAAAGTGGGTATATTACCAATATTTCGCGACGTTGTGTAGGGCGTAATGACGCTGTACCTTTTTATGGGAATTGACTTATATAAAAATGATCTTTGAAAAAGTTGTTTACCCACCAAGATCCCGGAATGTCACTTCGAATATATCAGTATGCTGCAAACTGAATGATAAATTGTATATGGACTCCATCGTATAAAAATGGACGGAACTTTTTCGATTAGACAATAAGTTAGACCCAATATATTGAGGATATGCAAAAAAATGTACCTAGTTAGATGAGAGAATGAGACGTTAACGTTTAATATTAAGTGGTAAGCCTTTAAGGTGCCTTTGTGTCTACCGAGAAATCTTCTAAATTTAAAACATTATCCATCAAATATTTTCTGTATTATCCCAAATGTGGACACATTTTTTTAAAAAAACAAAAAACCCTTCGACCATAATTGCATAGTCAAAGTATTTCTTCCATGATAATGATGTGGCCAATAATAATGATGATGATGATGATCAGCATAGTGGTGATTTTTTCCAGTAGTCGGTTGTTGTTTCGTCTACTACCCATCATTTGCTTTAAGGCTTATAAAATCCAGTCACATTTACGTCAATTACGTTGATATTGTTGATCAGGATGTGAATGTGCTGATGGACAGTTTTATATGTATTTATATTAGGGTATCAAGAAAAACGAGATAGAATATATTAATCGGATTCGCCGGGTCGTTTAAGATCAAATTAATCTATATAATAAATGAGCTATCCTAAATAGTGCACCAATGATAGTTTTTCGTAGAAAGGTAGCATTTTCTTCCCACTGTGAAACCAGCATCAAACCTACTAGGAGTAGCACCTTATGTGCATAATTGGAAACTCTTTCTTAAAAATTGCCTGATTTCAACAGACGTAGGTATGACACCCCGACGGAATTTTATTCTGGTCAAACGGAATGGCAAAATTAATATAGCAATTTACATTACCAGATTTATGGCTTCAGATGATCGAATTATTTATATATTCTGATTTTTATATTCTATTATTTTTAAAAAGTTCCTCTACCCTAATATACATACATATATTTGCAACAAAATCACTCATTATGTGGTCAACACATATCCTGTATTTACAAGAATTAATGCAGCATCTGCACAACTCAGTGACGGGCAAGAGACCTGATATACCTGAACTGGTATTTTAAAATATATAAAACAAGGCCTTAAAATGTGCCTTTAATCATAGCCGTCGGCAACTATAGCCCACGAACATTGTACCCTTTGAGTTTCTACCCAGCAGTCTGTAGTAAAAAATCTGAATATGTATCTCATTTCAAAGTGGTGTATTTTCAGGATTTTTGCCGGTAAACAAATATTTAAAAACGAAGAAGACAAACTTTTCGTTCATTCATTGCCATCAACTCTTAATTTTTTTTCGCCCTGCATCGAACATCATTATGTTGAGTATCACCTTCTTCGTTTTCTGTTGTTGTTGTTGTTAATTTGAATGCTGGCATTCAATCTGCTTGACATTGTATCGTATCTGTAGCAAAATATCTGCATGTTTGATAACAGGCAAATGAAAATATGTTTGCACATACACATACATATGTATGTATGCATTATGTATAGTGACAAACCGTAAGACTGACTGACAGACAGACAAGCATATGAACAAACCGTCAGAAGATTTGTATGCATTGCATTGCCAAACCAATACTGTACTCAGGCCATACTCAAGTTTAATCCCATGATTCTTATGCTAGGTTCCGAGACACATACAGCCATATCGGTATGACACAAACAAAAACTCACACCAGAGATGTCAGTTGTAGTAAATATGAAAATCAAAAATTTTAATTGGAATTGACAAGTTATTGTGATTCGATGTCATTAAAGGAAGTATCAAAGTTGACCGTGAATATCTGCATACCAAACCTAAATAACTACATGTAAGACGTAATGGTAGTCATCGTTTTTTTGTCCAGAATTCGCTTGTAGTGTCTAGTACTGCCCTAATTTAATTTTAAGGTATATAACATCCAATCGAATTTATATCAATTACGTTGATATTGTATCGAGATGTGGATGTGCTGAAAGACCAAAAAGTCAGCATTGGAAAATTCGGTGTGTGAGGCACCATTAGTTGTATTTGGTCAAAATTTCGCACACATGCACCACAGAATTATCTGAGATATAATAAATCTGTTCCTCGAAATAATCGTCGGAGACCCCGTTAAGTATATATTTATATATTCTAAATTCAATGTTGATATAGCCGTGTTCGTTTGTCTGTATATTTGTATGTAGGAATCACCATAGAGATCGCAAGATTTATGATAGAGCTCTAAAATTGTGCACAGACATTGATAGCACTTCTAGTATGTATATCAAGTAGGATAAAACTGTCCACGTTTTGGCACAGGCCCCACACAACGGTACACCTCAATATTCGGCATTTTGGGGATGTAAGGTAGGTTTTTGGGCCGAAATGGGTATTTTGATTTCTAATTGGAAAGTATATATGACTACCAAAAATTACCTGTATTGATCAACTTTTTTAAATAGTCCCCATATAACGGTGCTTCCAGAATTTCGGTGTACTTGGGAATTTGGGAACATTTTCCATCCGAATTGGCTGAAATTTAAAATTTTGAATTCTCATTCTCTCCCACTACCAAACATTATCAATATCGGTCCCCGTTTTACAATATAAAATCTCTTTAATTTGGAACATCGGCATTTTAACAGGTGCTATACGTCCACTAAGTGTATGTCGATAAATAGTGAACCAAATATTTGTCCGCTTGAGACAAAATCTTGTATAGCGTACTGAATTAAGTACAGTTTGATGTCTGCGAAGTTTTGCTAGAATCGGTTCAGATTTAGGTATAGCTCCCATATATAGTTTCTTCCGATTTAATGCTAATGAAGCGCCAAACTCAAAAGATTTGTGCGATTGAGACAAAATGTTACTCAGCGTACTGAAATAGGTACAGACTGATGTATGCGAAATTTTGTTTATATCGGTTCAGATTAAGATATAGCTCCCACATATATTTTCGTCCGATTTTATTTAAATGGTGCACAAAACATCCAATATTTGTCCAATTGAGACAACATTTTTGTTTATATCGGTTCAGATTAAGATATAGCTCCCACATATATTTCCGCCCGATTTGTTGTAAATTGTGCTCCGAATAACCTATTTTTGTTTGATTTACACGAAATTTGGCTGGGAGTAATAAATTGAGTTTAGAATGATGTGTATTAATGTTAAAAAAGACGGTTTGGATTAAGATATATCTTCCATATTTATATTCTTCTGATTTTATTTAAATGGTGCACCGAGGAGTCTACGTCCATATACACGAAATTAAATTGTAGACTGTGCTGCCGCATACCAAATGGTGTTTGCAACGGTTGCTCAATGATGGTATGTGTATGGAGGTTTTTAATTGGTTTAAATATCTATGTAGATGTCATATAATATTTAATTTCGCCCGATTCCATCTCAATGGTCCTCCAAAGATCCAACACCTGTTCAATCTACAGGATATTGTATATATTAGCATGTCTTGTATGTACCCAAGGTGGTGAAGGGTATCATATAGTCGGCCCCGTCCGACTTGTGAACTTTACTGTTTGGTATTATAGAAGTATTGGCTGCATTTTACAACTCAAGTGGCTGTAATTTGGCCAGATTTCCGGTTCTTGTTGAGTGAAAAATGTTTTGACATGGATCCCAATATAAAAGTCCATCCTCGACAATTTTATGCCGCATTTTCCTGATAATTAGCTCTAATTTGGTATTCCGGGCGTGAAAAATGTTTGCAGAACTATTTCGATATGGGTCCATGTTTTGAACAAAAAAATCAGATATAGTTCCCATATAAAACATTTTTCCATCTAGCCGAATTTACCCAAATATAAAAAAAAATACCAAAAATATAACAGTACCATTTTTGGGCACAATTATTTGGAGGAGTTTTTCAAACTCTGGAGATTAAAAATTGAAACTAAATAGGAGGGAAAATATGGTTAAAGCCTATAAAATACCGAAAATCGAATGTACCAGACCAGCCATACACATACTAAGTCATGTTTCCACTATTTCACGTAAAATAAACCTCCAATTGGCATCCCTAATCGATACACTCATGCATGATTATTTCCTGACTGTGAGAAGACTATTACAGTCAATAGTCGACAGTTTTTGTTGTTGTGGCTGTTGTTGTTGTTTTGTGAATCTAAAGATTTATATCCGGATAATGTCATGTATCTATTTTAGGTCTCCAGATAATCTTCACGTATGAGAGTTCGGGGGGTAATGGAGGCTATAATGTGTGTGTGTGTGCAAAAAGGAGGTTCCGTAACGGATATCCTTAAGCGTTTGTTGAGTGGCACACATGTAAACAATTACATTACACTGATGTTGGCTATTTTTCTGCATTAATGCAAGCACACACGAACGCACACACGCACGCATCACACTTGCACATATGGACATTAAGTGACCATTAAAATGAAGTAAAAAATTGAAAGAAACGCAGCAACAACAAAAAAATTAAAAACTTGAGTAAATTATTAAACTGACTGCTGACCATGGATTCTTGATGACCGAAACGTAGCGAAACGAAACAACATTTACCAAATACACACACCATTAAAATTTTCTACTGCTTCACCTTCTTCACTTCTTTCTCACCCTCACCACTCTCTCCTCTACCATTTTACTCAGTCATTGTCCTTTAAAATTATCCTCAACCATTTTGGTTGTCCTCTGCAGCAGTCTGATCGTTGTTTATGTCCATTTTCGCGTATTTATTGTTAAAATCCGATTTACTGCAATGGTAATGTCCTGATGGTGGTCGGCCAGCCAGCTTTATTAAATGTCATGTAAGCGTCCAGGATGTGCGCCTCTATGCGTTTGCCAATTGTCATATATGTGAGTGTGTATATGTGTGTGTCTTTCGAGTGTCTCATTGGTGCCCCAATTCTACTTTTTTTAAGCATTCAATGTTACTGCAACGTGTTGCACAGTACTAAGGATTTACATTGTGGTGTCTGACTGACAATGATGGCAATTATTTTAATGGTAAACTTATTAAGTCTATCGTTGCAATCTTGAATATATAATATTTCTCCTGATGGAAAAAACATAGATAGGTTCAATTACAATACATACTCCGTTGGGAAGCTTGAAATTCTAGATATATTTTGTGTTATTTAAGAAAAGTTTACGCACAAAACAAGTCATTTAAAGAGAGAGAGAGAGAGAGTTCCAGTACTATAAGGGGGTTGGATTAATTGCCACCCAGTATAACGTATGACATTAATTAAACCTAGTAGAAACTATATTAAGACCTGCCGATTCAAACTTTTTGTGGCTTCCGACATTAAGAAAACGATGTTAGATTTTCTTTGCAGCATTATCATAATCGCCATATGAAGATTATGGCAAAAAATGGCGCGGTTTTAAACAAATCGAGGGCAGCATCGATATATATACAGTAAGGAAGGTAGCTCAAAGTCTACAATTAAAGCAGTGTTGAACAGATCTAAATTGAGGGTATGTATTGCAGTTGGAACCCACTAGAGGTATCCGTTATTATTTGGTTCCTAGGGCTCTCCAAAAGTTTTTGAAAAGTCCATATATGTCAGATCCGAAAAGTATCAAACCTTTGACAATAATTTCGATGCAATCGTAATCATTGCATTTTATTTCTATTAACCCACAAGGAAGTTTCATGAACTGTCTTCCACCAATCTTTGAGGAATTTGTAAACCTTGGGAATAACTCGCTTTCCACAACATTTTGAGATTCAACATTGAGTTCTGCAGGTCTCCAGACATTTTAGAGTGCTTTGAGGTGTTCTCCGTACGTTAAACATTGGGGAATCCCTCGAAATAACCCTTGGGTATATCCATGGCAATTGGCCAGCCAAATTTTTAACCCATTGGAATCCACCTCGAACTCATAACGTACACATAACATCAAGTTGTCCGTAACCCTAGGTGTTAACCCTTTTAGCCTATTTCCCTCTAACGCCAATAACGAAGGACGTAGACGGCAGAAGTTATCCATATCTTCCTTCAAATTATATAGAAGGAAATTCTCTACCAGATACTTCTTCGTGCCTACGTTTGTTCGATTGATTCTGGATGTTGCATAGACTTCTGAATAAAATGTATCAAGTATTCTTTAAATCGGTAAAATTGCTACGGTGTAGTATAGACCCTACATAACGACACAGTCGCATTTATGATATTGCGAAGGCCGCAATGCCCCATTTTGAAACCGAAGTGACTGTAATTTACATTTTCTGTTTCGGAGGGTAGAAATGTGTGCTGACGACAACGTTTCTAAACAAAAAATATAATATGCCACAATTTAAAACGAGTGCCCCTATTCGATTCGGGTTTCTAGAAGGAAAAACATAGCCGCCATATAAATACCCAGTCCGTTTTAAGTATTTTAATAGCGCTAGTTTCATTTTCCAATAGGAGTGGCTTCAATTTTGCATTCAGAGTATACACCACCAGTGGTGTATAGTAGATCGATCACATGTTTTACAATACACCATCGACGGTTTTTGCCTACGATACAAACTCTAGGTGCCATCTAACGACAATTGTCTGAACTTTAATATAATATGACACCATTATAGCCGAATGCCTCTATTTAACCTACTATGAATGGCTTCAATTTGACATTCCAGCATGTAATGTTTGTATCGTAGTTACGAACCACCAGTGGTGTACCGATCACATGGTACACCATTGGTGGATCGTGTCTATTGTACAAACACTTATGACAATTGTCTGAATTTAAATATACTACGACACCATTTTAGCCAAATGCCCCTATTTACCCTACTATAACGCTAGCCGTGCATTTCCATCGTAAGTTTCTGACATTTATCAATATCAGAAACTTACGATCCAGCTGTATATGCTGTATATGTATGGATTTTGTACAATAATGACCCATCTTTAGATGTATCTTCCATATAATGGTAACACGAATTTTGGGTAGTTTGACATTTCAGGAAAATATGTCATCAATGCTGATTGCTAAGAAAAAAAGTGGTTTAAAAATATGTCTGAAAAACATAGTCGACATAGATCCACTGTTTTGTAATATTATTTGTATGATTATCCCACAATTGTCCGCTCCAGTGCAGTATAACACCATGTCCGGCTGAGCATTTTATTTGATGTTACAGTCGCATTCGGATAAGCGAACGCCAGTTTATTGAAAAAATCGGTTAATTGAAACTAAAAATGTTAAACTAATATTTCGCTTAAGGGGACCCCCCCATTCTCGGGGTCAAAAATTTTGTTGATATAATTCGAATCTACACTAATTAATAAATGTCCCTACAAAATTTCAAGTGAAAATCTCAAGAACTCTTGAAGATATAGCCGATTTATTGTGTCAGCATCAGTTGACGGCTGAAGGGCTTCTCAAACTTGAAACGCGTTTTTCTCTAAACATTTTTTTGTGAATGGCGGGCACGATAACTCAAAAACTATTAACCCAATCGATTTCAAATTTTTACACGTTTCTCTGTGAGTGTATAGCTATCGTATGAACTAGGATAAAGCCAGTCGGTGAAGATCTTCCTTATTTTTAACTTGGTTTTTGGTAAAAAATTGGCGATTTTCCACAAATATTTTTTCAAAGGTCCACCATTTTGTTAATTTTAGAGCGAAGTCAATAATCCTAGTTCATACGAGAGTCAGACATGTACTCTTTCTAACACCGTTGGAATTTTCTGATTCCGATGTTCCAGTGAGGAGTTATCATGCCCGCCATCAAAAATAAAGATTTTTCTTTAATTACAAAAAACAACAACAAAACAATAACAAAAATTTGTTGTAAATTATTTTTCTTCTCTTTTAAATCTTCAAATATATATGTATGTGCAAAGTTACAAACCTTAACAAGCATTGGTATTGATTTACCAGCTCATTGAAAATCTTGAAAAATTAAAATCGAGAATGGGTGGGGTTCCCTTAAAGGAATAACCGGTTAATTGAAAATCTGTATAAGAGAAAGACTTTTTTATTGCAAAAACACAAATATATATAAAACGAGCACCGTTTAAGAGAAAAAAATATAATTTTTGTAAGGGCGACGACATTCATTAAAATTTTTATGTGCAACCATAAAACTTTGTTTCACATTTTTCCAACCATCCACTCAAATGTCTACGAAAATACAAGTTCTTACTCAATTCATTTTATAATATGATTTATAAATTTAACGATTTTTAAGATATTGATTGAAAACTTTTTTTAAGCGCAGCGATTTTCGCTTATCCGAAGTTCTTTTCATTGAAAATTCTGCTTAAGAGAAATTTTTTTTCTGAAATTAGGCGTTTTCACTTAACCGAATTCGACTGTACATGTGGTTGAGGGTATAAAACGTTCGACCCGGTCTAATTTAACAACATTTTTACTTTTTTTTAGAGTTGGGCAATCTTGTTCCTGAAGCTGTTCTTTATACCCTACACAACTATGTTGTCAGGATATTATAGCTTTGTGCAGCCCCAATTTATATATCAATATTTAGCGGGTCAAATGGACCCTAACTTTTGTGTGAAAAAATGACAAAATTTGTATTCTATAGCGTATATATTTATCACTGAAGGACATAGACCCGAGAAGTTGACAGTATATCTAAGAGGAGTGGTTGGCCTTTAAATTGATACCAATTACATTGTCGTAGGTACTCGGATGTTGGAGTTACACTTAAATATTTACAGGTGCTTATGTATTCAGGGCGAAAATATAGCGCTGATCGATTTGAAATGTTCCATGAGGTTCCAGTTATGGTCAAGGACAACGGCTAAAATGTTAGGTGATGATCAGATAATAATTTTTCGGATGAAGTGGACCGAAAACTTAATTATTTGTACTTTTCGAGTCGAAAGCCGAACACCACAACACAACCCACGGTGAAGGGAATCTGGACAAGTAATTAGAGGGTCTGTACTGATTATTAGTAACATATAGGTGAACGATTGGATCAAAATGAACTATGTGAACGAAAGAATAGTTCCTTTTTTGCAGAATAGTTCCTTTGAACTAGTTCGCATTTAGAGATCCCAATTCTTTATAGAGAAGTTCCACTGTAAATATGGATTCATTTTAATATCATTTGCAAATAACCACAACGTTTAAATTAGACATTCTTAAATACAATTTCTAAATAGAAACCACCACTGCCACCACTTCAAGTGGTCATTGCATTATTGACATGCGTCATTTATGACATGACACGTCATATAATGAAATACAAATAAAGAAATACAATATTTGAAAAAGAACAATGCTTTATAAGAAAACATACCTCAACTCTCCAGATTTCCAAACCGGGAGTACGACCGGCATTTGCAAAAGCTGGATGCATGACTCTATTACCAGGTGATTTGCTGCCGGGCTGAATTTGATTTGTTTGGACCGGAAATGTGGGACGATTTGCAATAGTACCGGCTGAGCACAGTGTTGCCAAAGCTAAGGCAATAAAACAGCTGTTTGTTGTTTACACCACAAACGCACGAGAACACACGCACACACAGGTATAGCCAGACGGATAAAAAATGATGATGATTCACGCAATTCAATGTCAGTGCCAAGGATACGTCACACGATTATTGTTGTTGTGGATAGGTTTTATGAAACGAAAATAAAAAACAAAAACATGTTTGCATTAACATTTAGCAAAAAAGTTTTAACAAAAAAGAAAAATACATAAAAATACTTGAATTGAATTTTAATTGCCGCTTAAATTTCGATTTTTTGTCTAGAATTGATTTTTATCGTCACTACACTGAGACGACGAATAGCCAGTTATTGTGTCTGAATGCCACATTACAACTAAATTTTGGAGACCTAAAATTTGTTTTTGTTATGGCGTTTGTTGCTTACTGCGTATTTCAGATAGCGTTTTATATGCTGTTCATAAATGTATACAAATGTTTGTCATATTATTTGGAACATATGTATGTATATGAATGTATGTCAATGTACATACATATGGACGTGAGAATAAATCCATTGTTTTATCACATTTCATAGAGTTATTTTAATAAATCGTATGAATGTTTTACGGAGAAGCAATTAGTTGATTCAGATAAGGGTTGTTTTACTTCGACAGCGAACTGATTCATGTGTGAAATAAATGTTTGCTTTTTGCTTTGAACGTATAAACACTTTCATTTTTGTTATTTCTGTTTTGTTTTTTCATTAGAAACTAAAAACAGATTCTTAAAGAAACGATTTACTTTTCTACTTTAGTGGGTGACTAAGGGCCGGTATTACAAGTTCGTTTTAAGTTTTGTATGAAGTTTATCAGGTAGATCCTATGGATTTAAGCTGATAAAAAAAACAATACAACTAATGTAGAGACATTAATTCGAAGGCCAAAAGCAAAACTAAACTTTTTATCAGGGTGCGCAAAAATTCGCTCGCGAATGAATTAAAATACATTCTCTTAGTTTTGTGCTCATTTTACGAATGAATTTAAGGCGATAATTTTTTTTACCAAACGAGCATTCGCCAAAGAATGTTAGCACACACATAACAAACGCGTGAGAGCACACAACAACGATCGTTCGTTTCGTTTGGTGGTTGAAATTCTTTCTTTCTCTCGCGAATGAAAACAAACATTCCTGAATTCTCGCGAATGCTTAAAACAGCAACAAGAATACCAACAACAAACGTTTGTGAACTCAATAGTTTTTGGACATGTGTTTGGTTATTACACACACTTTCTGCTACACACACATTCATTCGTTGTGTGTGTGATTACTTTTTTTATGATATTATTGTTTTTAACAGTGCTCGCGAGCATTCGCGAACATTTGTTTTTTTTTTTAGTTTTTCAAAAGAATGTTCTTCAGCAAGGAATGCTCGCGAATGAATGAATCGACGACGCTTGCAGCGAAGTTTTATCGTTCGTGAATTTTTCGTGCAATGCGAACATTCGCGAGAGATTGCAAATGCTTGTTCATTCATTGTAACTTTATCATTCGTGGTAAATTGAAACATTCGAATTCTCGCGCGTGAGCATTCGTTATATTTTATATAATAAACATTTGATTTAAAATAATATTCGAATAATATTTGATGAAATATTAAAAAATACATTCGGTGTCAAATCTTCCCACTAAAAAAATGCTAATAAAAATTTGGTCCCAGAGGAGCTTAACAAATTTTTGTACTTTTTAGAAATTTGGAACATGTCATTTGTTTGGTCCAAGGACGAACCTTTGAATTTAGTGAAAATCGGTTCATGTTTAGATATAGCTCCCATATATTAGGCTAGGGAAAAAAGAAATCCATTATTTTTTCGTCGGAAATGTCGATAAAATCGGAGAAATGATCAAAAAATAGGATGGATCGAATTTCCATCTGCGAAGCCTTGGACAAACGGAATGAGATTGACCCATTTCTTAAACGGATGGTGACTAGAAATGAGAAATGAATCTCATACGATAACACTATGGGGAAAACGATCGTGGTCAAGGAGCGGTGAAGCACTTCAAACCGTGGCCAAACCAGGACTAACGGCCAGGAAGGGTCTGCTATGCATTTGGTGGGACTGGAAGGGGATTACTTATTATGAGTTGCTTCCATATGGCCAAACGCTAAATTCTGATCTCTACTGTCAACAACTGGACCCTTTAAAGATAGCAATTAACCAGAAACGGCCAGAGTTGGACAACAGGAAACTTCGGGAACTTGGTTGGGAAATTTTAATGCGGACTTGGCATCTTCTTCATGCATTGCAAAATTTCGTTAATGATAAAAAAATTGGTATTTAGGGATGATTGTGAAAATTGACTTCTAGAGTTTTTTTGCAAATGGAGAGCAGGACTTCTATGATAGAGGCATTATGAAGCTACCTTTAAAATGGCAACAAATCATACAACAAAACGGTGCATAATTGGCCCAAATCGGACATTCCGAAGCATGTTAAATAAAGTCCTACATTTCATATAAAAATAATGGATTTCTTTTTCACCAACCTAATATATTTTCGTCCAATTTGATGTAAATCGTACACCAAAGTTCTTATATATCTTTTGATTTACACAAAATTTGACATAACGCACTAAATTGAGTCTAGAATAGTGTGTGCTACGTTTCGTGAAAATCGGTTCAGATTCAGATATAGCTCCCATATATATTTTCGTCAGATTTTTTTGTAAATGGTGCGCAAAAATACCCTATATTTATTTTGATTTGCACGAAATTTAGCATAGCGTACTCAATAAAGACTAGAATGATGTGTGTCAGGTTTAGTGAAAATCGGTTCTAATTTAGAAATAGCTCCCAAATATATTTCCTTCCGATTTTATGTAAATTGTGCACTTAAAACCCGAAGATTGGCAGATAATTTTGTACATTGTACTGATGTTAGTATAGCCATAAGTGTGCCAAGTTTTGTTGAAATCGGTTCAGATTTACATATAGCTCCCATAGAAGTAAATGATGTAAAATGTACTAATGTTTGTCCGATAAACAAGAAATGTTGCAGAAGATATCAAATTGCGACTAGAATACATAGATTTCATATATTTTCGACAAACTTCAAGTTAATTGTGCACCAAATAGTTTGCGGGTGTCAAATAACGGATAACGTGTGCAAGTTTGCTTTAAATCGATTTATATAAATTTGTCCCATAGTACGCAAACGCCTCAAAATCTGCCGATTAAAATGAAATTTAGCATAGGTGCAGAATTGCAGTGTATGGATTGATTTTAGTCGGTTTTCGGTTTTTTCCATACAGCAAGGATATATAAAAAGATTATCCACACCAACAATTTGTATGGATATTTTTACCCACAAAATTTTTTTAGGGAATAAATAAAACTTAGAAAAGTGAATCTAAAATATTCCTTAACAATATTGTTAACAATATTGCCGAATCCCCTAGTATTATATAAAGGAAATGTAAATCCTATGTGGTCTAAACTTGGGAGACTTTAATATACATATATGCTAACCATAGATTTATTGAAATATCGGCTATATAAGTCCATCATCTCTGGAATATCCCACACAAACAGTCACACATCATAAATTGCAAACCTGGCGCAAAATGAAACGTTCTACATATTATTTTTTTCTAATATTTGGCCATTGGGTCCCGATATCGTAGAGTAAGATTTGCTGATAATTAAAAAACTTTAAAAATTAACGATAGATCTTCTAGAAATGTATGTTCCCGTCCAAATACCATTGTATGTTTTTACAAATACCATTGGTTATACAGGGTACAGTTTCACTACTCCATCTAGCATTTGTCTTCATCGATGTAAAAAATTAAACAATATGCTAATTCCGGCAAAAGACTCAAACCGGAAATTGAAATTTTGTTTATGTGAAAATGTTGTCACCTCTACCTAATACAACCATATAGGTGCGAATACAACGTTTGAAATAGGTGCGAAAAGTGTATAACAAATAAAGAACAATAACATAGCACATTAAATTCGAAACTTTTTTTCAAAGATGTGCCAGAGAATTTCCCTTAGTATAATTTGTACTAAGCATTTTGTTTCGATTTTAATTGCATGCACGTCTAAACATAAACATCTGTGTTTAGTAAAAGAAAAAAATGTTCTCCTACACACATAACAAGAACAAATTCTGAGAATAAGGGTAAACCCCCCCCCCTTTTTGCTATTTGTATAAATATTTCAAATCAAATGAAGCATCTGATTGCAGATATACATACGTACGAGAACGTTTATTGTGTGTAAGTTGTTGTTTGCTTTTTTCTAAAAGCAAAATGAAAAAGCTAACATACCCGTGTACTCACTCTCCCTCGTTCAGCAATCCCCATTTCATCGAAATGTAATCATGCAACACCTTTTTTATGAAACTTATTTGTTTGTTGAAAATTTATTGCAGTTAATTAGTGTATCTAATGAGAGATTTTTTGAAATACCCTACAGAAGGGGGGATTGTCATGACGGAATTATATACAAGGGAGGTATTAATCGCAGTGGAAAGGTTAAAGTATTGTTTCTCCACCAATATTACCATATTGTCCGAACTGAAAAAAAATTAAATGAAATCTAACTCCCGTTACACTGGACTCAATACGGCCGACAGGAAGGTACCAGTTGAAATTACCTTATAGACCCTATTTTTGGATTTAATGCAGGTTTGGTAAAAATATTACAATGTTCAATCAAATTGGGCAATCCATTAGAACCGAAGTACTGTACCCCATCAATCGGTCAGATTTGAACAAAACAAGAATTTCCTTTATTTTGCCCAAAGGAAATTCCCATTCAACAAATCGACACACAATCATGGACTCACTCATCTCACCTCAGTGTGTATGAGAGTATGAACAAATCTAGTGGAATAATTTAGTTTGCTTTCCGGTACAAGATAGAGGGTAAATTTCATTCATCAGTATTTGCAAAAACCAAAAACAACAACAACACAAACGTAAACATAAAAAGCCAAAACAATTTAGTTTTTAACATGTGAATAAGTAGTACACACATTCAAGCGTACACACACCTGAGTGTACATTAGAAACATTAACAAATACGCTCATTAGAATCGTTCGAAAGAAACAGAAGTTTTAATTACCACTTTTGGGGGGGAGGGGAGATAAACTAGTTAATTATGAATATTAACTAAAATAGTTTACTAAATATAATTATTTGCATTATATGAATACAGAAACTACATATTTTTGTTGCGGTAATGTTCATGTGGATGTGTACAACAACTCACCACAAAGTAATGGCTGGTTATTATTTTATTTGAGTTAGTATAAATTCTTGAAAATTCCAGATGATTTAAATATAGACACTTCAATAGAATAGATACATATTTAATAGGAAATTCATAATAAAAAATATTTTTTAAAAAATTACCTCCCCCGGATGTCAAAACATAAATTTATTCCGATCTGAATGATATTTCCATAATATATAATTCAAAGAGAACATCTCATCAATATCTTTTTTAATGGAACGATCATTGAACTAAGTAACTGACAGCTGTTAATCATATAGAACATAATATAATCAATTATTTCTATCTTGACCGATATAAAGGTGAATACATTTTTTATTGGACCACGTCCAAAAATTTATCGAGTAATTTTAATTTGTACATGGTCGAAGTCAATATTCTGTATTAAAATTATTTTTATTTATTTTTTTCTTTTTCAGTATCACAAAGAAAATTACGCATATGGTGCATTGTTCCAAAATGACAGCTATATATCACTGAATAAAGTTATAAAATATGTGCCTTTGATGCTAAAATAAATTATATTTTTATGTGATTTTTGCTTATATATATATATTTATAGCGTATATTTTTAAGAATTATACTAATGCAGGCGTTGATCAAGTGACAGCAATATATCACTGAACAATTTAATAAATTAAATCGAAACAAAGGTGGGAATACTTTTTTTGACTTTTTGATAATCGTATTTTTTAAGATTTGTTGTCACATAAAACTAATTTTAGCCCCTTAAATATACATTTAAATGACAACAGGGTTATCGGATTTTATGCAATGATGAGGAATGTCGACCTTTCGCCAGGTTTAAAATAGTGTGACTTTTTTTGACAATATCTAGGTGCGGGGCCTTTATATGGAGGCTATGTCAAAACATAAACCTATATCAAAATATATTTGCAAAAATATTTCTTAACCTGCAATAGCACAGAATGCCTAGTTACACAACTTCGGTGGAAATATGGAATTTGATGGACATTCAACATACCTAAAATCATTCGGGACTTTTTAGGATTATGTCACGGCGAATTATACCAATAACAAATAAAAACCAGTTTGTGTTGTGATTTTCGGCTAAATCGACTTCATCCAAAATTTTTATTTGGGAAAATTATAGGCGTTGTCCTTGACCATAACTGGAAGCTCTTGAAAATTTTTAAAGCGATCAGCGCTATATTTCCGCCTTCCAGTGTTAATGGGTTACTATATAATAATAATATTTAATATTTAAGGTTAACTCCCACATCCGAGTATATTTGGTATCAATCTAAAGGCCAGCCACTCCTCTTGGATATACTGCCAACTTCTAGGTTATATATGTCCTTCAGAAGTAAATACATACGCCATAGCATACAAATTTTGTAATTTTTCACACAAATTCGCGATGTTTGGGCCATAATTTCGACCTCCAGAGCGACCAGAAAAACGGACAAAAATTAAGTATTTGGTCCATTTCATCCCCTAAATATTAAACGATTTTTACCAAAAACAATAGGGGTCTTCATTGGCCAGAACCCATCCTACATGCAAAATTTCGTGAAGATTGGTCCATAACTGTGGCCTGTATCGTGTTTACAAATTATAATGGACGGACGGACACACATGTCTAGATCGACTCAGCTAGACGAGATATGACAATCGGTATACTTAAAGGTGGGTCTAGGAGCAATATTTCGCGGCTTTACAAACTCTTGTGGCTGCACAAAGCTATAATACCCTGACAACATAGTTGTGTAGGGTATAACTACAAACACTTTAGTTGGGAAATCAGGCTAGAACCAAAAATATAAATATAAATCGAACGATATTCATAAATTTTGATAAGATCCCAAAATATCCAATTAGAGCCAACTCCGTTGAAAAAATGACGGAAATCTTCAAAATAACAAAAAAGTAAGATAATGGGGACTGATAATGGTCCGATATTGGTTATTTTTTACCCTCAGCCTATGATATGGCAAAAATGTGCATCATTGAAATATTGGTTTTATACCCAATGTTTCTTTGGACCAAATCCGTTTCAGACAATTTCGAATTCATTTGTTTGTCTTGGCCGGCTGGTGCGCACGATAACTCTCGAAGAGAGTAACCGATTTCATCCAAACATTGCAAATTTAGTTCAAGTTCGAAGATGAGGAATATCGGTCCACTCTTTCTGGTACCTCCCCCACAAATGGTCAACATTTTCAATATTTTCAAATCCAATATTAGGAGAATGGAATTTCCGATTGGATCCAACCTTTGCACAACCTATTATATTTACCAAGCCTAGATTAAATTCGAACTTAATTACATGTACCAGATTTCTGAAGCTGATTTGGTCGAAAGACACTTGAGGCCTAAAACATATATTTTAATGAGGAATACTCTCCATAGTAGATCAAATATGAAGAGTTTTTATTTGTTAGCCACATCTATAGAACCACGAAATTCTAAATAAAATACCAATTCCTTGTTAAAGGAAATATTCCAACTATGTGATACCAAGACAACATTAGAGTTTTAACTTTCTGTGGAGCTAAATTCACACCCTGGGCGAAATTACGCGTTATTTGCATTCTCTAATGTGGTAATGGCAAGATTGGATCACTTTACAAATTTTAGTACCTCTCCCACATAAGTAGCATTAATATCAGACTAAATCCGAACCATCACTCATTTATATACTCTGGCTTTACACATGCAACTTTTTTAAGCAACTCTGCTGCTGCTCTTTACGATTCTCTTTTGAAATTCGTACCCCTTGTCACTTTTCATACATCTCTCTCCTAAGAAGTCTGCAGAGTTGCTTACAAAAGTTGAATGTGTAAACCTCGAGATTATTGTTGACACAAAAGTCTTGGTCCATTACACCCGCTAAATATTGGTTGATATTCCATATAGCCAGCTTCTTCGTCGCTCATTTCTTCTCCGTGTAAAATATCATCATGCTCGGGTCAATATTGTGGCCTATACAAATTCGGTTCATTCCATCCCCAAAATATTAACCAATGTTAACACCTATTGTAAGAGGTGTTAACATTGACTCGACCATGATGATTGGTATATAACTGCGACTAAAAAGTATAATGGATGGACGACCACACATTGATAAATCGATGGAGCTAGTCATGATATGACGATCGGTATACAAATGAAAATGTTTTGAGAAATGTGGATTAGAAATCTATCATGTTGTTGTTCCTTTTATCACAAAATGAAATGGATAAAGAATAAGGAAAAAATTCGCCTAATTTTCTGATGTTTTGAGAAAAGTCATTAAGATAAAATATCAATTCAATTGTTTAAAATCTACAAACAATATCTATTAACCAGGCGAATGAAGTTGAACACAGCATTTAATACCAAATTTGGTAATTCAATACATTTAATATTATTAATTCACAAATGTTCGTATTGACGTCTTTGTGCCACAATTTGCACATTTCTGTACGTCATATCTCTCCGACAATTGACAATTAACATCGTCATGTACTGCCATATAAAGTGTTCCAACAAAAACAACAACTAATTGTAATAACGGCTCTTATCGTATCGTAAACAAACCGACTATTGTCAAATATTAATGAGAACACGGACGACGTGCCCGTCCGTCGTCTTCATGCACCGTCGATGGGTTGGTCTCCTCTCAGTTACTTTCGTTGAAGTGAAAATCGGTATCAAACACCCGCAAAAAAGATATTAACATATGGATCGACAAACTATCACCGATTACAACATAGCTGCTATTTCCGAAAACAACCTTTCAGGCATATTAATGAATGATCGCAGACAATATCGAAGTTATTTAATATTTTGGAGGATTTTAGAGTCTTATTTGCACGCGTAAAGTTTTCGTTTTCATGACTGCACTTTTTTCAATACCTTTCTTTTCGGTTTATGCTGTGTGAATTAACACCTTTTTTCGACTAATCCGGTTTTACGGATCAACTTTGATTTTTAGTTGTTGTTGATGTTTTGTTTTATTAAATCGGTTTTAATGGTTTTTATTTTACAATTCAATTTTGTTGGTTTGATATTATTATCGCGCTTCAGTTGTGCTTTTAGTTGAATTACCTGTAGATTACTGCCATGATGTTGAACACAGATCGTCTCAGGCAGCAGCGGTTCCAGTTAAGGCAAAAAATAAAAACAACAATGTTTTTGTTTGTTGTACGCTTGGCGCTCTGTCGCCGGCCTGCCTCTGCTCTGCTTACTGCACTGGTTAATTACTTGTTATGGTGAATTCAGTTCAGTTCGGTTTGTTTGGGGTTTTTTTTTTTTTTTTTGCTTTGCCCAGATGTGTGGAGATGATTCACTTTTTATTGCTGGAGCACATGTACCGACCGGACTCCGCGATCACAGTTTCCACTACACAATACTGCCACAAACAATCTGTAAGATAAACGAAAAGAACAGAGAGAAACAAAATAAATATTAGGTATGAAAACAAACAAAAACAAAATAAAAGCAAGTCCATTTAAACGTCATCATCAACATTATTCACTTGCATGTTTTTTGGACATTTTGTTTATAGGCGTCCAGAGAGCGAGTGTAAATTAAAAAAAAAATGGAGGGATGGTGTAATGAGTTAAGTTAATTTTTGACAGCATGGAGCTTATGGTCATAGTGTGGGGAATTATTTTTGAAAATAAATGTCCATAAGGACAAAGTCAAGTTTTTGACTTATAGTGTGATGATTTTTTCCTGATGACCCCACAATTCATTAAGAAAAAATGTTCTATCTTTGTTTGCGGCTACTGCAGGATATTTTAGAAATAACTTTAGTCAAATCAATCCTTCTGTCTCGAAGCCTTGTACTTAATGTTTTTCCTTATTTTCTTAACTTGATTTTTTGACATGCAAATATTTTACAAAAAATGTCGCTCATATGTTATCAGTAGACCTCGGATTTTGCATATTTGCATATTTTTTAATAATGAAGATATCGAAATTCTGATTGGACACAAATTCGTTTCAAAGGATTTAGAATTATTTGAAGGGTTCATATTTTTTAATTTTTTGCATATTTGCATATTTTGCATATGCACGAGATATGCAAAAAATATGCAAAATATGCAAAAAAATATGCAAAATATGCAAAAAATATGCAAAATATGCAAAATATATGCAAAATATGCAAAAAATATGCAAAATATATGCAAAATATGCAAAATATGCTAGGTCGATATGCAATAAATATGCAAAATATATGCATAAAATATGCAAAATATAGGCCAAATATGCAAAAATATGCAAAATATATGCAAAATATGCAAAATATGCTAGGTCGATATGCAATAAATATGCAAAATATATGCATAAAATATGCAAAATATAGGCCAAATATGCAAAAATATGCAAAATATATGCTAAAATATGCAAAAATATGCAAAAATATGCAAAATATGCAAAAAATATGCAAAATATGCAAACATATGCAAAATATGCAAACATATGCAAAAATATGCAAAATATGCAAAAATATGCAAAATATATGCAAAATATGCAAAATATATGCAAAATATATGCAAAATATGCAAACATATGCAAAATATGCAAAATATGCAAAAATATGCAAAATATGCAAAAATATGCATAAAATGCAAAATATGCAAACATATGCAAAAATATGCAAAATATGCAAAAAAATATGCACGGTGTGCTAGGTCGATATGCGAGAAATATGCAAAAAATATGCAAAATATGAGCAACATATTTCAGATATGCAATTATTTTAATCAAAAAAAAAAAAACAAGATTTTTCATGGTAGTTTTCGAATTTGTGTGCTTTCTTTATTTTTAACCTATAAAAATCTAATTTTGTATGTATGCGTTTCATGGTTCAACTGTTAGATTTTTGGGGCATTATGAAAAAATTGCTAAATATATGTATAAAACATGCAAACATATTTAACCGTTATATGGCGATATACTAAAACGTGGACCGATATATCCCATTTCCAATACCAAACATCCTAGGAGTAATAATAATATATGTGCAAAATTTCAAAGTTCTATCTTTAATAGTGCGACCTAGCATACCGTGCATATTTTTTGCATAATTTGCATATTTTTCATATTTTTGCATATTTTGCATATGTTTGCATATTTTGCATATGTTTGCATATTTTGCATATATTTTGCATATTTTGCATATGTTTGCATATGTTTTGCATATTTTTGCATATTTTGCATATTTTTGCATATTTTCCATATTTTTGCATATTTTGCATATTTTTCATATTTTTGCATATTTTTGCATATTTTTGCATATTTTAAATATTTTTATATATTTTTGCATATTTTGCATATTTTTGCATATTTTGCATATGTTTGCATATTTTGCATATATTTTGCATATTTTGCATATTTTTGCATATTTTGCATATTTTTGCATATTTTGCATATGTTTGCATATTTTTGCATATTTTGCATATTTTTGCATATTTTTCATATTTTTGCATATTTTGCATATCGACAATGCATATTTTGTATATTTTTTGCATATATTTAACGCATATCGACCTAGCATACCGTGCATATTTTTTGCATATTTTGCATATTTTTTGCATATTTTGCATATTTTTTGCATATTTTGCATATTTTTTGCATATTTTGCATATTTTTTGCATATATTTTGCATATTTTTTGCATATTTTTTGCATATTTTTGACATGACCCCAAATATCGATCAATTAAAGCATGAAACGCCTAAATACAAAATTTGAGTCCAATCGGATAAAGCATAAAAAATATGCAAAAATCCGAGGTCTAGTTATCAGATAGAGTCCTCAAATCCAATATATTAATATTCGTATGTTTTCATAGTAATTTTCCACTTTTACTCGATAATAAATTTCATATGAATTGTAGATTATGGAGTACTGAAAATTCTTATAATTTGATTCATTCAATTATGAGAAATCCACTATTGTTTCCAAAAAATTGTAACATTTCTTTAATATTACTATTTGCATATTTTGCTCTACTTTAAATTTTGTTTCTCTCTCTCTCTTTTGACGAGTGTTGCCAATTTAGCACTTTTATAACTCGATTAGCACCAAAAAAATTAATCTAGCAACTAGCATCTTTTTATACCCTACACAACTATGTTATCAGGGTATTATAGCTTTTTGCAGCCCCAAAAGTTTGTAACGCCGCGAAATATTGGTCCTAGACCCAGCTTTAAGTATACCGATCGTCATATCTCGACTTGCTGAGTCGATCTAGACATGTGTGTCCGTCCGTCCGTATGTCCATTATAATTTGTAAACACGATACAGGCCACAGTCATGGATCAACATCCACGAAATTTTGCATGTAGGATGGGTTCTGGCCAATGAAGACCCCTATTGTTTTTGGTAGAGATCGGATTATATTTAGGGGATGAAATGGACCAAATACACATGGAGAAAGGGATCGGGCTAAAGAATAAGCATGCCTATTTTGATAAAGATAGGTAATAGATTTTGGGTGAAAAATGACAAAAAAATTATTCTATGGCGTATATATTTAATCCTGAAGGACATACACCCGAGAAGTTGATAGTATATCCCAGAGGAGTGGTTGACCTTTAAATTGATACCAATTATATTGTCGTATGTACTCAGATGTGGAGTTGCACTTAAATATTTACAGGTGCTTACGTATTCAGATATTATCTAGTAAGCCATTACCACACTTGAGGGCGTAAATATAGCGCTGATCGCTTTGAAATTTTCCATGAGGATCCAGGTATGGTCAAGGACAACGCCTATAATTTTCGATGATAATCAGATAATAATTTTGGGATGAAGTCGATCTATAGCCACTATTGAATGCTGAACGTCACAGAACAACCCACGGTGAAGGGAATCTGCACAAGTAATTAGAAGGGCTCACGGTCAAGACGGACGGTCAAGAGGGTGCAAATATCGCGAAATATTGCCCAAGCTCAGAATATAGAACCACAGAATGTTATATTTTCGTGGAAGTTGTGTAGGGTATAATATGGTCGGCCCGTCCGACTATACTGCTCCGCTCACTGGTTTAGCATTTTTTCGGGATATTTTTAACATTTTCCATTCATTTTTCAGTTTAATCCCAAAAAATAATTGCCGTTTTTCGATTTCACATACACCTATTTCTTTTTTCACGCTATGAGTTCGATTTTCCAATGTTAAAAAAGTCAGTAAATCTATGAAAAATGAAAAAAAAAACCGATCCGGCGGATTTTTTTCTATCCTGTACCATGTGGTGTTTATTAAAAATTTCTTAAATATTGTGACTGTGACATTGTCTGCTAGTAGTTTGTTTATTTGGAAAAATTCAAAAACAAATTATGCGGGGCCTTTGTGGGGGAGTAATGTAAAAATCATTAACCTAAATTGTCAACTTTCTGGAAAACATGGCTACATCGAATAATTTTATTCTGATTAAGAATAAATAGGATCTCAGGTGAATATTTCGAGGTGTTGCTAGAATATTTAAAAGACACTCACTCCATCTTGTGTATATAATAAATTGTTGATAAATACAGATCTCATTATTAGCTACAGCTATTTGACACTTTTTTAAATTTTTTAGCACTTTCTAGCATTTTTTAAACAAACTCTAGCATTTTTTATCGACAAAGTTTTGACAACACAGCTTTTGACCAACACAAATATATTCCTGGCAAGAAAAAACCCCATTCATTCTCCGGCTGTGTTTTGTTTTTGTATCGTCCTCTGTATATCTCCTCGCTTGTTGTTCGTTTGTTTACAACCTCGATTTCTGCATTTACTCGATTGTGACTAGTTGCATTCCATTGTTTCATTATTTCAGACACTGTTGCCGACCTCTGTATTTGTGAAATAAAATTCGCATATGTATTTTCCAAATTATTTCGATATAATTTGGTATTTATATCAAAATAATGTACAATATAACAAATAAGTGTTGATACGAGCAACAAGCTCAACCGAAAGTTTAACATTGTATAGGATTATTATAATGCCGCAAAAGAAGAACATGTAAGTAAATCGGCAGACAAAACATAAAATCAAAGCGAAAAACAGTTTTTGTGCAACATATATATATATATTAATATATATATATAATTGCATTCATAAAATGCAGAAATTCAGACATTGACAGTACTGTCTGAACACTATATTACACCCACTTTGGGTATATTCAACAGATGCATCCTAACAGACGTCGTATTTTTGAAAGAAATTAACATGAAATTGAACTAACTATTTTAGTTCACCTTTATCTAAATCTGAACCGACTTAGATCGATGCATAAACATATCATTCTGCAACCTATACTAAATTTTTCAGTTGGACATGTTATGTAAATCGATTTAAAGCAAATCCCAATCAGACAACCGTTCATTATTTAGAGACAATTAAAATAAAGTCGGTGGAAAATACGTTGTAAAAAATTTCGTGTCAATCTGACAAACATGAGGAGTTTGGTGCATCATTTACTAAAAAATCGGACGAAACTATATATGGGAGCTATATCCAAATCTGAAGCGACTTCAACGAAACTTTACACACATTTGTTTATAGTATCATCAATACGTTGTGCAAAATATCGCGGAAATCGACCTAACTTTGGGTCTATGATGCACCATTTTGTTATAAAATCTAACGAAACTATATATGGAAGCTATATAAAAATCTGAAGCGATTTCAACAAAACTTCACACACGTTAGACTACGCTAATTTCAGTACGTTGTGCAAAATTTTGTACAAATCAGAATAATTTGGGTCTTTGATGCAACATTTTTTATAAAATCGAACGAAATTATATATGTGAGCTATATCTAAATCTGATCCGATTTCAACAAAACTTTGCATATTTCAGTACGCTGTGCAAAATGTTTTGTCGATAGGCCTAACTTTGGCCTTTGGGACACGATGTGCTTAAAATCCGGCGGAGAAATATATGGGAGCTATATGTAAATCTGAAACGATTTTTCCCAATTTCAAAAGGGTTCGTCCTTGGGTCAAATAAATGAGTTGTGCAAAATTTCATCCAATTCTGATCATTGATGCAACTTGTACTTTGTTTATAAGTTAACTTGCGCAGACGGACGGACATGCATAAATCGACTCAGAAAGTAATTCTATGCATATTCTCAAAAAGAACCATGTGTCTATCTCGTTTCCTTTTGTCTTTTACAAACATATGGATAAAGACATATTACCCTGTACTACAGTGTGGTGAAGAATATACAGATCGTTAAATTCGACCGAACTTTTCATACCGTTATAAGGGGGCCCCACAAATCTTGGATCAATATTGATTATGGATAGGGAGATTTGATATACAATTGAAACCCAAAATACCGAATTATAATTCGATTGAAAATCTTGCCCCAAAATACCGAATTATAATTCGATTGAAAATCTTGCCCCAAAATACAGAATATCGGGGGTTAATTTTGTATGGGGGTTATACCAAAGTATGGACCGATATATCCATTTGTAATACCAAACATCCTAAAGGTACTAGCTCTGTCAGTGAAATTTTTACATTTTTTCTCTACCGTAATTTCAACAGCGGATATGGTTAAATCAACATAGAATTTTATTTTGATTAGGAATATATTACTTTATGGGATCTTAAACGATTATTTCCATATGTTGCAAACTCAACATTTTGACACATGCTTAAGGGGACCCCCCATTCTCGGGGTCAATTTTTTTTGATTTAATTCAAATCTGCACTAATTCAAGAATGTCCCTACAAAATTTCAAGAGAAAATCTCAAGAACTCTTGAAGAAATAGCCGATTTATTGTGTCAGCATCAAGTGACGGCTAAAGGGCTTCTCAAACTTTAAACGCGTTTTTCTGTTTTGTGAATGGCGGGCACGATAACTCAAAAACTAATAACCCAATCGATTCCAAATTTGTACAGGTTTCTCTGTGAGTGTATAGCTATCGTATGAACTATGATAAAGCCAATCGGTGAAAATCTTCCTAATTTTTTAACTTGGTTTTTTGTCAAAAATCGGCGATTTTCCAAAAATATTTTTTCAAAGGTCCGCCATTTTGTTAATTTTAGAGCGAAGTCAATAATCCTAGTTCATACGAGAGACAGACCTGTGCTCTTTCTAACACCGTTGGCATTTTCGGATTCCGATGTTCCAGTAGGAGTTATCATGCCCGCCATCAAAATTAAGGGGTTTTCTTTAATTACAAAAAACAATAACAAAAAATTTTTGTAAATTATTTTTCTTCACTTTTAAATCTTCAAATATATATGTGCAAAGTTACAAACATTAACAAGCATTGGTATTGATTTACCAGCCCATTGAAAATCTTGAAAAAATAAAATCGGGAATGGGGGGTTCCCTTAAAATCTATTCAGTAAAGCATGTGTAGTTTCTAAATTGATTAATGGAAATAGCTATTTTGTCAAAAACCTAGTGCTTCGGGGTTGGTTTCCGATGTTTCTGACGTATGTATTATACGGAAATGTATGTCATTTACGTCACTGTTTCTGAAGGACCATCTCAGCGTTACACCCAATCACACAGGACAATTCATGGTCGGAATATGTTCTCCGTCGACCAGTTGTATCATCATTTCAGCCGTAGAATTGTGGAACATTGTGGCTGTAGATTTGGCGAATACTTGCATATTCCTCAGATGGAAGAAACTTACAACTGACATGGTTAAATAACTTTATATTTCCTAATAAATTTTCCCTTTACATGAACTATTAAATAGATTATTATATCGTCATGGACTATTAATTAAAATGTACACCTTTTAATGAGATCATCAAAGTATTCTGCAGAACTAAGTTTTTTTTTAATTTCTATTAAGATGCACATATTAAGAAATTACAAATATAATAATAGTATTATCTAACATGAAAGCTCTGCTCGTAACCCCGGTTGTTTGATTTTTTTATTGAACATTTACATAACGATTAACACATGTCGACAAACATAACAGCACATAAATATATATGGCATATTAATTTACATACAGAGGGCGATAGTCAGAAAGACAGACACACACACACTCATAGATTATTCAGCTATGCTGCATAACGTGTTAATAAACGGGTGCTAAAATTATGCTAATCACTATTTTATTTACACACAGCTACTGAATTTTTTTAAAATTCAAATAAAACTTAAAAAAACGAGGTTTTTAAAGTCTTACTGGTGACAAACAAAAGACTTTATTTTAGACTCTAACCGGTGCACTCTGCAACTTTTTTTGTTTCAATCGGCCAAAGTTTGGGCGAATGGTGCACGATTTACACAAAATTGGACGAATATATATATATATATATGGGTTGGGAATGTTTAAATCTGAATCTGAACCGATTTCCCTAATACTTAGTATACGTTATCCCATGCTCAAGTTAGCACGATGTCAAAATTTTCTTTGCAATCGTTGTGCATATGGTGCACAATTCCCGTAAAATCGGTCGAAAATATAGATGGGAGCAATTTACCAATCTATCACGATCTCAACAAAATTTAATATACGGCATTTTAGACTTAAATCGAAACGCTGTACAAAATTTCGTCTCTGACAAACGTTGTATCTTTGGTGAACTATCGTAATATCGGTCGAAAATATATATGAGAACTCCAATATTAATTGAACCTATAAATAAGTTGTGTCAAATTTTATCTCATTCTTGAATATGGAAATCTATATTTAAAATATTTAGCGAAAAAGACTTCGAATCTCCAAGAAGCTGGATCGCCAAATTACAGCCCTTTCTGTTGAAATAAACTTAATAGATAAAATATAGCAGGACTTTTATGTGGAGATTGGGTTCAAATAGGGTTATGTTTAGATTAAAACCAGTGAGCGGAGCAGTATAGTCGGACTGGGCCGACCATACGATACCCTACACAACTATCACGGAACTCTAACTTTCTGCGGATTTTTATTCCGAGCCTGGGCAATATATCGATATAGTTGCACAATATTGTCCGATTAGAGGTCAACTACACCTCTTCCTTACACTGACTTATTTTCCGAATATTACTAATATTCTGTACAGTCCTTCTAATTACTTGTGATTTGTGTTGTGATGTTCGGCTTATAATTGTGGCCTATAGATAGACTCGAAAAAACCACAAAAAATAAGTTTTGGGTCCACTTCATCCCAAAATTATTATCTGATCATCACCGAAAATTATAGGCTTGACCTCGACCATAATTGGAACCTCATGGAACACTTCAAAGCAATCAGCACTATATTTCCGCCCTCCAGTGCGGTAATGGATTACTAAATAATATCTGAATATGTAAGCACATGCAAATATTTACGTGTAACTCCCACATCAGAGTACATACGACATTATAATTGTTATCAATTTAAAGGCCAACCACTCCTCTCGGGTAATATAGAATAATAATTTTGTCATTTTTCACACAAAAGTCAGGGTCCATTTGACCCGCTAAATATTGACAGATCTTTATCAAAACAGCCATGCTTATTCTTTGGCCCGATCCCCTTCTTTTTGTGAAAATTCGCGATATTTAGGCCATAATTGCGACCTGAAAATCAGACAAAAATAAAGTTTGTGGTCCATTTCATCCCCTAAATATTAACCGATCTTTACCAAAAACAATAGGTCTTCATTGGGTAAACCCATTCCACATGCAAAATTTCGTGAAGATTCGTCCATAACCGTGGCCTGTATCGTGCTTACAAATTATAAAGGACAGACGGACGAACACGCTTGACTATATTGACTCAGCTAGTCGAGATATGACGATCGGAATACTTAAAGGTGCGTCTAGGACCAATATTTCGCGACGTTACAAACTTTTGGGGGCTGCTAAAGCTATAATACCCTGACAACATAGTTGTGTAGGATATGAACATTGTTCGAAGAGTTTTTTGCTACCTTGGCTATATCGATTTTTTTATACCTTCCGCCATGTAAATATTTTTAAAAATAATTAAAATTGGTCTAGTACCTTGTATGACATAGCCCCCCATGTCATAGGCCTACATAGTTATTTGTCTCCCAGACGTTGTTATAGACTTCCCCACTCTGTGGTTCAGGGTATTATGTCTTTGTGCATATGTTTGTAACATGCAAACAAATCGAGGATAGATCCATGGTTCCTTTTGAGAATATGCATAGAATCACTTTCTGAGTCGATTTATGCTTGTCCGTCCGTCCACGTTTTTTTTTTTTTTTTTTTGAGCAAAGTACAGATCGCATTTATTATCCGAATTAGGGGTGATATTTGGTACAGGTCACTAATTTGGCCTAAGGACGAACCCTATTAACATTGGAGGAAATCGATTTAGATTTAGATATAGCTTCCATATGTATTTTCTTCTGATTTAATGTAAATGGTGCACCGAAGAGCTTATGTGTAAAATCTTCCTACCAAAGATTATGAATATAACTGTACTATTAAAGTATTTTCAATTTTCAAAGTTTTGTATTTTCGTATTTCTAGTTCTTAGTTAACAAGAAATCTACTAAAATTTGTCATTTTAGGTCCACTTTCTCGATTTTAATTATTTTCATTCGCTTAAAGGTATTTTGAAATTTTCTGTTGTACAGTGTAACTAATAATTGTATTCATTATGCCAAAGTATAGGCAGCCCTCATAATAATGAGTAAAATAGAGGGGCAAAGAGATTTTGATCCCCTATTATATGTGGCAGCTTTGCAACCCCATCCATATCTGTACGCCATTAACACACCGTTTATTATGATGTAAATATTACGCTACCTGCCGTGGCCACAACTAAAAACCATCATCACCATTCCTCCCCAAAAACCCATCCCAACTACTTCGTAATACACGGAAAGTGTTTCAATTTATCAATAATTCAATAAACGATAGAAAATAATTATAATCTATATTTCGACTGCATAGCGTTTATTAACAAGCTACAAAATCCTGCAAAATGCTTTTTAGGTTAGTCTAAGTAATCAACGCACACACACACACGAACACCAGAACATTTTCAATTCTATTTTGGGTCATGGATGTTCTACGCTGCGACAAAGTTCAAATACGATTTAATGAAAGGTTACAAATACTTTATGTAGTCGATAGGTACTAGGTAGGTAGGTATGTCATAGTTCTGAGATTAACATCCGAGTGTTCGTTTAAACGTACAATTTAAAGTTGAATGGTGGGCCAATATGATTATAGCCCAAATCGTATAATTATCACTCGATAATGAGAAAATATAGAGACAATTTTAAATTTCATAATAACAAGAAAAGTGTTTGTGGACTATGTGTATTTTATGCGGATGAAAATTGTAATTACTGGGTTATGGTTATGGTAATATTAGGAATATTGAAAATTAAATTGGTAATTACCAAAAATTGCAGTGATAATCCTTCTTCAAGGGCAATCACAATGTCGGTAAAATATTATAATATTTTTTCAAAGACAGAGTGAATTGTATAGAATATATTTTTTCAAGGACTAAGTGTGGATTAAAAAAGGTCTAAAGAGCTCTGCTCCGCCTAAGTACGTGTCCACAGGTTGCGGATAGTGGAAAGTCCAATATTATTCTTCGAGTATCATAAATATATAAAAAAAGTAGCGGATAATCAGCGGGTCCTGGAGGAGAGTCTCGGATGAAAAGACCAAATGCCTATGATCCCAGGACAGACGAGGCGAGAATGGTGCCTTCAAATATCCAATTCTCAGGTCGTAGGTCACTATCTTCCTAAGTGGCCTCCCTAATGCTGGGGTGTTAGGCGACCTCGTACCCATCAGTGTTTTTACGGTTTGCAGTGTGGGTCTCAAATGTATTTGAACGAGGCCTTGTTGATACCTGAGCGCCTCAACCAGTTCAGGCTTAGATGCCAAGCCCTTACCATGGTAAGACCTGAGGTCCTCACTCAACAAACTTATTATGGGGCCGAAATATGAATATTGTGCGATTTTTTGACTGATGTTTGTGTGGCTGCCTTGGCACCTTCACTCTCGAACTCTACAAGGTCTGAATCCAATCAACCCTAATCAAATGACGACGACCAATGCAATCGTACCAGACCATTCTTGCCAAAGAAATCTTTGACAAGAAGGTTACCGGAGAGGAATTAATTTCTGCAATATGTTTATCGGACGGGACAGGGACTCTATCACAGACAAGGAATTCCTTCCAATTAAGAGGAACCTCAAATTCATTTTGAAGTTCTATAAGAACTATCCGAATGATATTGCTAGTGACTTCTTAATAGGTACAATTCCAACGTCTCGTGTGAAGTCTACCAAAGTAGCTCCTCCAATGGATGAGAAGATTGTGGGTAGTCTGAGGACTGGTCCAGGACGATGATGGCTAGGGCTTCTGAGCTTTCAGCACACCAAGGGTCCACTGAGTGTTGGGAAGTCCCTGACACCATCCTCCACTGTTACTAAAGGCTTATAAAGCACTACCTCCCTCCAAGCAGTCAACCAATACTGTCACTGCTGCTGAATTACCATAATCTAAATCCAAGTTTGTGACAATTGGGCAGTTGTTGGTGGATAAACCAAGAGAATGAGGTCCGCGAATAAGTAGTTGCTAGATGCACAAAAGACTGCTTTGTACGCGTCGGTAGCGTCTATGGATAATCCTGACAACGGTGGTAAGGTGAAACCTAAATCCGCCGTCTCGAAGCAGGAAGCCCAGAAACCGATACCGGCGCCTAGCGACCCTGCTGTTTAACCAGAGGCACCGGAAGATCTGTGAGTGGAAACCATATATCGATCTGATCCCGAGGGGTTTATCAGGGAATATAAATGGTTGCTGGTCGACAGATACTTGAAGGACCTCTTCCACAACGACGAAGTTGATCGACGGAATCTTCGGTTTGGCCAGAACATCTTGTACAAAGGCATCAAAGTTAAAAATTGTCGTAGAAAGGAGTCCTCGGACTTCCTTAAGAAAACAATTAATAGCAGTGACCCTCTTTGGGAAGGTAGCAAGCTGACAACCGATGCATTCCACGAGATACCCACACCTCAGTGTGGATCTCACCACCACTTATGGGACTGGAGAAAACACTGAGGTTGGTCGAAAAGCATAATCATGGTCTTCGGATGAGGAAATGGAGGATCCTCACCTCATTTGAACATGACGGCGGTGTTATCGCTATGTTCGCCAGCGACTCTACTGGAGAACGAGGAGTAGTAGGGGTGAATTGCGGAACCCCTTATTGTCTCTGCATCTCCCGTATGGCGCTCCTGGCCCACATGGACCAGAGGGATGCAACCTGCTGAAGGAGATGAACGGCATAAGTGGATGTGACGTCAATGCCCATCATTTCCAATGGGGAAGTAGTGACACCAATCCATGAAGTGAGTCTATATTTGATTTTTATTATTTTTCAAAAAAATGTATGAATGCAAGGCTATAGCTACGTCAAATTTTGTTCATATCCTATTTAGGATAGTTGCATTAAATATGTGCACAGAATGTTGTTCTACTATTACAGAAAAAAAATCAGGGATCAAAGGGTTAAATATACTCTTATACAACTTTTGTAGAGTGAGAGGCGAAGTCATTGACATAACCCTTACAAGTATGGACGACTCAGGGTTTACGAATTGGAAGTAATCGGATAAATTCTCCTTTTCTGATCATAGGATATTTTCCAGATTACCACCTTCAGAGAAAACCAGAAACCTTGCAGGATAATATAATTTCGACCGACTTTATATCAATGGTACACCAAGGACCGAAAGTTTGCATTAAATTGTTCATAGATTGCCTTATGATATGTTTACATTGCATGGTAAAAAGTGTGGATTTTTTCAAAATTACAACAACAAACATTCAAACAAATTTGAATAGTCGGCCCAAGGCAACAAATATTTATTTCGTATGTACGTAAATAACGTTTTATTTCACATGTTTTATCATTAGACGGAAATCTTACTCTTCTCGTTTTATGAAATTAACAATAATTATTGTCCGTAAACAAAACGTGTTGTGCCAATTTTTATTTCGAAGATGAAACTCATTGTTCAACATTATTTTTGAAAGATCAAAAAATATGATGTGGACATGAAACTTTGAAACTTAGGCAGAAATTGACAGGGCGTGAGAAATATACCAACAAGATTTATTACTGATCACATTTGTCATACGAAAACATTGTGTGTGCGCGTATGTGACATACATAAATAATTTTATTTAAAATAATCACCACAAGCAAAACAAAAACAAAATTGAAACAAAATTTTGTGGTTAAAATTCATCATACTTAGCGGAGTTGATATTTATATAATACCATTATTGTAAGCGGTTTAGTTTTTTTTAACAGGCAATGAGATAATTTCCAAAGATTTTAGTAATTATTTTTATTGGTGTTTTTTTTTTTAATGCGGAGGATATTTGGCTTTTCGTATCACCAAATTTTATCACAGGAATTCATTTACACCTTTAAAATATTTTATTTTTTTTCATATCACAATGTAAAATATTTCAAGTCATATATATTTATAAATATAAATAAATTTAATTCATGTGATTTTATAACATTTTTTATATATATTTTTATTTATTTTGAGACAGTCAAAAATTTTAATAGGAATTTATTTATCTTTTGAAAAAGGTATTACTTCTCCTAATTCTACACTGAAATTGTAACATGTTTTTGATTATATATTCCAAAACTTTGATTCATTTCTACATTTCAGTTATTATAATTTAATTTATTCCGTCTATTTTATAATAAAAACATATATGAATTTTATTCATTTGTATGACAATGAACATTGCTGCGGCTTGTGGAGGTTTATTTTTGCCGGTACAATATAACAATTAGCCGCCGTTATGACCTCCATTGCATTTTCAAGTGCAAATAACATTTTTTTTTTTTTGCTTCTAAACGCAAACTTGTTAAGATTCATATTTTACACTTTATTATTGTTGTTATTATTCTATTAAGATATACACAATATGATAGTTATTCATAGTTCGCGTCACTGTTATAAGTGAAGTGTAATTTAATACTTGATAGACATTTGAATCAATTAAAGTGTATTAATATATTACAATTTTTATTATTTTTAAATAGTACAGAAATAGGGAACGGACTTTTTTAATAAACTTTTTCAAAGCCCCTGAAATTTAGAAAAATAGAGGATTAAGTAGTACCGTTTTATACAATACGAGATAGCGGCATACGAAGCAGTCTCATGAATTTCGAACCAGAAATGCTTAATTATAGCCACCAAAACTGGACCTTTCGCCATGAGGTGGATATTTAAAATAACTACAAAACTGTGTCCAAAATTCTTAATATACCGAATAATGGGCCAATAATGACATTTTTTTAATTGCTACCCAATGATAAGTTATAATTTACAATTACCCAAACTCCCCAAAATATAGGCATTTGGTGGCACCGTTATATGGGTGCTACCGTAAAAATGTAGTACAATTTGTTACCCAATGGGAAGCCATTATACTAAATTAAAGACGATATATCGAAAATATAATCCGAATACATTTATAAGGTGGGAATACCAAAAATGTGGACCATTTTAAATACAAAATACAATTTTAAAGCAATAAAGCATTTGACCTTTCGAACAAAACGCATATTCAAATTTATCTGCAAGAAAATCATAAGTCTTATCATATAAAAACCTTCAAAATCTCCTAAAGATCTTTCATTCTTTACAGAATCATACAAACATGAGATTGGCGTATAAAATACCCAAAATCGCTTTAAAAACTTTGAGCTCTATTGAAGATTTTTTGTCAATACATATATCAACAGGAACCTTCAACGTAACGTATCCTCTGAAAACCCCGAAATAGCAACTTATAATAACATTGCTTTGAAGCGGAAACTAGAACCATATAAGTCAGCAAAGATTTTGTTCACCCTCCATGAACCCGGAGTGCCAAATTGCAGCCAATTCTGAGTTAAAAAGCGGAACAAATCTCTGAATCATCTTTCTGGAAAGATGTTTTTCACCCACCAATAAAGTGGCTAGAACCTTTAAAATATCAAAACATTGAATGGAATGGAATATTTTTTCAATAGAGTTTTTTCACCCAAAATGCCATATTACGGCACCTTTGCATTATAGGTCAGGAATCCAATTGTTTGGCACTTGTATTTTGGGCAAAACAAGTTGGATACCATCCATCATAAACCGCACTAAATCAATACTTTTTTCTGGACCGAATTGACAACCTTAGAATACACCATTTGGTATGATGCAGCACAGTACGCGGACCAGACGCACCATTTGGATGAAATCAGAACGATATACAGCTGTGGTCAAAATAATAGCAGCACAGCCTATAACCAATAATTGGAAAACTAAGAAAAATTCTGTGATCGGATTCCAAAATAGTTTATATGGTAATACTGGATGCTGGCAGTATGTGAGACGTCAACAGATCAAAATTTACGAACCCTAAAAAAATCAAAGATGGTGGAGCTCTTTTGAAGCTTTGAGCGTTTTTCTCGTACTGTGGAATTCGACCAACATATTGGATTCAAAATGCGATTTTGAATTTTCAACAGGACAATAATCCAAAACAAAGTAGTCGATTAGCAAAACATTTGTCCCGGAAAACAATATTGATATTATGGAAGGGCATGTGCACTCACCGGATATATATCCATGTGAAAATTTGTGGAACAATTTCCGTCGTAGCTAAACCCAAGAATATTGAGGTAAAAGTTATAATACTTTGTTATTAATATCCGCGAAATAATAAATCTGAACCGATTACAACAAAACTTCACAAACATATAATTGGACTGAATTTAGTGCTTTGTGCCAAATTTTATCTCATTTGAATAAATATTGGAAGTTTGGTGCAGCATGTAGTTAAAATCGGACCAAAATATATATGGGAGCTATATCTAAATCGAAACCGATTTTCAATAGAGTTCGGCCTTAGGGCAAATAAGAGTCTTGTGCGAAATTTCATCCAAGTAGGGTCATAAAAATGACCTGTTCTTTGTTCGCAAGAATACATGAACCGACGGATGGACATGCATAAATCGACTCAGAAAGTGTTTCTATGCATATTCTCAAAAGGAACCATCTGTCTACCTCGTTTTCTTTTGCCTGTTACATAGATATGTACAACGATATAATAATCGGCACCACAATTTTGTGAAGGATATAAAAAGTGGATCTTTAGATAATTTTCCAATTCACCAACAAATCTACGTTTGCGGCAGATCTATCGTAAGTTAGACGATTAAATTATAGAACAATCTGAAGATGTTTGCAGGGAAACCAAAGACGAAACCTGCGCGAACTGTTTGTCAATAAGTTAAAAGCTATAAAAATCCACATTTAAATTTATTTTTTTTTTTATCTGATGGAATAAGTTTTAATCAAGGTATGCTATATGGAATTGTTGAATAATTGATTTGGGATATGAAAGCTATTTATTATTATATATATATATATATATATATATTAATTTATTAAACACGTTTTATTTAAAAGTATGTCGCGCCTCGACGAATAAAAATTATTCGTTCATGTTTTGTTTGGGGGTATTTTCGCATTTCAAGTTTCTTTAGAATTTTAATGCTGTCTTATCACTTTCATTTGAAATTAATTTTTATTGTATATAATTTATACATATCAAAGGTTATACAAACAATATTAATAAGAACTACTATATGCGCATATGAAAATATATTGCTGCTGGAAAAAATAATAGCACCATCACTTTTCTAACGAATTATATTTTTCAATACTCAAGTTAGTTTTCCGTTATTTTATTTGATACACTTTTTATCTCCCCGTGAATCTATTGAGGACATCAAATATTACAGAGAGCCAGGTTATGTTTGAATAATCATTTCAGAACCAGTGAAACAAAAAGGCCTATGCAAAAGAACGAATTTGTGATCAAATCTATATATCGATCGAACTTGATTCAACGATCACTTTCGGTACATTGAAGGAAAATGGGGCTATTTCACAACCACAGGGGCTATTATTTGGTATACCGGGTTCTTGGTGGGTGAATACATTCCTGCAGAAAATGTTCAATATAGGTACATTTTTTTACATACTGACAAAAAATACGAAAAGTATTTGCGAAGACATTTTTTACATAAAAAGAGGATAAATGTCACAAGAATTCGATTATGTACAAAAAATCAGACCGTATCAACTTTCTGTATATTGAAGGTTTTAACCGCTTTTTGCAAACGCTGGAGCTTTTAGGTTCTACTGGCTTCTTAGTGGGTGAATAACAGCACTGCAGAAATCTCTTTTGACATACTCCTTTTTAAGTATTTTAACAATCCATAGTGTATTTTTATACCCTGTCTGTCTGTTGGTCATGTTAAATTGTAAACAAAGTACAGGTCGCATTTATGATCCGAATTGGATGAAATTTGGCACAGTTCGTCTATTTGGTCAAAGAACGAACCTTATTGAAATTGGTGAAAATCGATTCAGATTTAGAGATAGATCCCATATATATTGCCCGATTTAATTTAAATGGTGCACCAAAGTCCCTATATATCTTTCCATTTGCACTAAATTCGGCATAGCGTAATGAATTGAGTTTAGTATAATGTGATTTAGCTTTGGTGAAAATCAGTTCAAATTTAGATATAGCTCCCATATATATTTTCGTCCGATTTTATGTAAATGGTGCACCAAAGTCCCTATATATATTTCGATTTGTATGAATTTTGGTATAGCGTACTGAATTGAGTCTAGAATGACGTGTGTTAAGTTTTGTGGAAATCGGGTCAGATTTAGTTATAGCTCCATACATATTTTTGTCCGATTTAATGTAAATGGTGGACCAAAGTCACTATATATCTTTCGATTGGCACGAAATCTGTTCAGATTTAGAAATAGCTCCCATATATATTTTCGTCTGATTTTCTTTTAATGGAACACAAAATCTCTTATATTTCTTTCAATTTGCAAGCAATTTGGCATAGCGTACTGAATTGAGTCTGTGTGCTAAGATTCGTGAAAATCGCTTCAGATTTAGAAATAGCTTCCATAGATATGTTTTCGTCCGTTTTTATGTAAATAGAGTGCTAAAGCCCCTATATTTATTCGATTGGCACGACATTTTGCACAGCGTACTGAATTGAGTTTGATATGTTGTGTGCTAAGATTCGTGAAAATCGTATCATATAGTGGGCCCAGTACGAATTTACCACTTTCCTTGCTGGTTTTACATTGACGATGTTCAAAAGCACCTGGGCGATGGCCATGCGAAGTTGTTTTTATTCAAAATTTAGCAATTTTGGAACAAACTTTACTGACGCAGGTTTCATGCATCATCATCTCTGATAGTGACACGACGTGCTCAGGAGACCAGGACGAGCATCGTCAATGACGTATTATAGGCCTTTTTAAACAGACAATATGACAATCGAACTTGTGTTCTGTAGTCTATATTTCAAATCTCCTTATCCATTTAATTTTATTTTTTTTTTAATTAAATTTTTTAAATTTTTAATTTAATTTGAAAGAGCTCACCAAAACACGACTATATGTGTCAGATATTCATTCCACAATGCTTACATTCAAATTGAAGCCATAAAGAATAGAAAAAATGGAATATAATCTCAAAAGATTATTTCGAGAAGTTACACATAACATATCATCCATCTAATGCTAGACCTATTATCTTCGTTCATATTATACAAACAATAATCATTTATTATAATGCAATTCCCCAAAACAAATTATCTTCGTTTTAATTATCATAAAAGAAATATAAGGGAATATGAAACTCCGTTTGTTGGAAGCCGGTAGTTTAAAAAACTAGTATTTCTTACGAGATCTATTAGGAAAACATACTTAATGGCTACCGGTTTTTGTCCAAAAACAAAACGCACACACACACAAGAAAACAAACTATCACAAGATTTTGTTTACAAAACAAAAAAAGACATAGACAAATATTTATAAATTTGTTTTTGTTTTTTCAATAAATATTTCTTAATTTTTTCTTAAATTTGCATATCACATCATCGTCATCGATCAATCAATAATGACATTCGATTACGAATTACGATTTATTGTTGTTGTATTTTTATTTGTATTTAAGTTTTGTTTGTTTCTCAATTATCTTTCACTTTGAGCATAACACACAAACCTAGCGTACAAAATAGTGTAATTCGAAAAATACCTTCTTTTTTGTAAAAATTTTATTAAATAAATTTAGTAGTTCCTCTTATCACAAGACCGTACCGCCGTACGTTTGTCGCCCGCCAAATGTAAGTAAGACGACGTTTACACGATTTTACGTTTCAACGAATAATTTTGTTTTTATTTTTTTGATTCTCTGATTGTACGTTTCGTACAACGCTTTGCAAAAGACTAAGCTCGAACTGCCGATTGTCGGTGATTTTATTTTGTCAAGCTACGATCCGAATTGGCGATCGCCTTTTCTTTATTCACACAAAAGTATTCTCCCAATCCCAAATTCCAGCTACTCTACTAAGTAAAGCCACAGAAACCCGAACACACACAATATCGCGCAGACACACACGTACACACAAACGCCTAGAGATAGCAGATATGAAACTGATTTGATTTTTAGATGTTGTTTTCAGTTTATTTACATATTCATCAGCGAGAAACATTAACGCATAGATTAAATACTATGTCATGAACTCGACATTTAACCCGACTCCCAGTCGTATCTATACATACATATGTAGATTTCCTTATTCTCGCATCTTGAAAAATTCTATTTAATTTCGAATCGAAGATTGAAAAACATACATGCATAAATGTTCTATAAATTTTTCAATCTTGAAAATTTTCATTTGAATTCCGATCATTGTCATGATACCCTTGCATTTTTTAACGGAAAAAAATTCTTATCGTACGAAATGCAATACGGAATTTCCAAACCTTTACCACTGTTCTGTAGGTCAAAAGTTAGGTAGGCAAACAATATATAGTCTGAAACCCAATATTTAATACTAATATTCGTTCTGAATATCAACTAAGACCATTTCGAGACATTAATCGGTTCATAATCATAATCCTCCCTAGATTCCAAATTTTTACCATTAAAGAAATTTTCAATGCAAGAAAAAGATGATAATCGCTTGGTGCCAAGTCCGGACTGTATGGCGGATGCATAAAAACTTCCCAAACAAGCCCTCGAAGTTTCTTGCGAGTCAGTGTAGATATGTGTGGCCTAGCGTTGTCCTGGTGGAACACGACACCGCTCCTGTTGGCCAAACGGTCCAGTTGTTGACAATAGAGATCAGAATTTAGCGTTTGGCCATATGGAAGCAACTAAATAATCCCCTTCCAGTCCTTGCAAATACCGTTAGTCCTGGTTTGGCCACCGTTTGAGGTGCTCCACCGCTCTTTGACCACGATCGTTTTCGCACAGGGTTATCGTAAGTGATCTATTTCTCATATCCCGTCACCATTTGTTTGAGAAATGGGTATATCTCATTCCGTTTGCCAAGGCTTCGCAGATGGAAATTCGATCCACCCTATTGTTTCTATAAATTCAAGCTTTCTAAAAACATCGAGCTTTATTTTGAATCCAGCTTTGTGTAAATGGTTTAAAACAGTTTTATGGTAGATTTTTAGCTTCTGTGCGATGTTACGACTGCTAACATGCCGGTCAACCTCGATCATTTTTCCGATTTTATCGACATTTTCAGAATGCATTTCTTTTTCCCCAACCTAATATATTCTTGATCAGCGTAAAATTCTATGACGATTTAAGCATGTCTGTCTGTCAGTCTGTTGTAATCGTCCTAGCGTCTAAACGAATTGAGATAGATCGCCGAAATTTTGCTTAGAGTTGTCTTTTGTCTGCAGGATGGTCATGTTCCAAGATGGGCTATATCGGTTCACGTTTGTCCATAGCCCCAATATTTTGGGGTTCTTGAGTGCGCTTTCAACCGAATTCGCTAAAATTTTGTACTATCGGTTCTAATTGGATATCAAATATTTCCACTAAAAATATCGGTCCACTTTTTTTGGTAGCCTCATATAACGTTACCCCCAATTTTAAGTATTTTGAGGTTCTCGAGCGCGTTTTTCAACCAAATTCGTTGAAATTGGGTACATGGGTTCTTATTGGGCACCAAATTTCCCCACCAAAAAGTATAAATATAGGTCCGAATGTTCAGTATTTTGGGGGTTTTGGTCGTATTTTTCTACCGAATTGGGTGTAATTTAGTATTTTGAGTTCTTAATAGGTACCAAATTAGGTTCATTTTTTCAGGTAGACCCTATATAAGGGTACCCCCAAATTTTCGGAGGATATCGAGGTGAAAAACGTAAGGTTCGATAATGAACTATATCGACCCGCATTTTGGCTTAGCCTCCATATAATGATAGCTAACAATTTTCGGTATTTTTAATATTTAGCCATGCAAAAATGTTAGTTTCGAAATTGAGTTATATCAGTCTTCAATTAGGCATAGCACCTCATATAATGATAACTACAAATATTCCGTAATTCCTACACGATGTAATCAAATTGGTCCCGCCATTTGGTATAGAATTTGCTATGTTCCTTATTCGTTTTCCTTGCTTTTTCATAGTAAGAGGGGTTTTCCGAGTGTGGGCAACTAACCCGACGCCTCAACCCATTTTTTATAGTTCATATGAGTGAACTCGGGGCACATATAGGTGAACTCGCGGCACATATTAGCTCACTATTTCAACGGGTGATGAAAATAGCTACCCCAGGTGACACCGCGGTTAGGTCAGTGTCCACAATTGAGATAAAAGAGGGACGAAGAAAAGCCTAGGCTTCGCCATGTTAAAGCCAATCAGAGCAGTTGCTTGGTATTTATCATCCCCTACGACATCCCTTATGACACCCCTACGACAAGACGTCCAGTAGACTCGGATCAACTGTGGAACTTGAGAACTACAACTTCGAGGTAGTTAAAGATTTTATATACCTTGGTACCGCCATTAATAAAACGAATGACATCAGTTTTGAAATTCGTAGAAGGATTGTGATGGCCAACAGATGCTACTATGGTCTAAGTAAGCAGTTTTGATACTACCCGTGCTGTTGTATGGATCTAAAGCATGGGAACTCCGATAAATCTACGGGCCGACCTACGTCGACGGTGAATATCGGAGTCGAATGAACCACGAGCTTTACAATTTATACTCGGACATCGACATAGTCAGTCGTATTGAGCTGCAGCGACTACGATGGCTAGGCCATGTTGTGCAAATGAATGAGAATGTCCCAGCTCAAAATGCATATAAATGCGAGCCTACTGATGGTTCCCGCAGAAGGGGAAGGCCACGAATCAGATGGAAAGACCAAGTAGAAAACAACATCCTGCAACGTGGTCTTTCAAATTGGAGGAGATGTGTACAAGACCGACGCGCTTGGAAATCGTTTTTAAGTTCGTTCTGTAACAAGCCAGCTATGTAAGTAAGTATGTTCCTTATATTTTCATTTCAAGAACCTGTCAGAATCCAAAGTCCGGCCCGACAGAACTTAACGCTTTTTTCACTTGTTCAGTTTCAAAAAGACTGCAACCTGGATCAGCTGCGACCATAGAACTTCTAGAGATAGGTGAGTGGACAGTTGAATAGATGCTGTGTATCGTGCAGTCGGGCCCATTTAAGGCGATTGTAGCGAATTAAGGCGATTGTAGCATTCTGATTTTAGTTGAGTTAAAACCACACACGTTTGCTGCTAAGAAGGGTGTTGGAATCTATGAACTGCATTCTCATGATATTGGTATATAGTCTGGATCATTTTTTCCGTGTGAATGCTATTCATCCCTGCTCGATAGGGCTGTTGATCTAGGCAACTCCGTTGGACTTCGCTCTACATCGAGAGATAATAGCACAGTCACAAATGAACCTGTCCCAAACATCTCACCAAAGTTATACTGTGGAAGATGTGGTTCTGACAAATAGTTATATTCTACCCCATCCCGAACTAAAAGTGTTCGGAGTAGGACCTCCGGTATATAATGTCTCTCCCATACTTTAAAAACACTACACGAACTTGTAGTAGTTTAGAGGCAGGCCCTTGTCGGAATATCTGCGTATTTCCGGCATACCCCATTCAACCAGATGACGAATATAATGCATTAAACATTGGTTAATAAATAAAGGTAACATTAATAAATAACTGTTTTTATTAGTTTAGAATGTAGTATATCTGGATAATATAATATATAATTCATATGTCATAATATATCAATACATAGGGGTCTTCGTATCCTTCCTCTCTAATAAGTACTTGAATATGATATGCATTTAAGCCCAGATTAGTTTGTTCATGTACAGAATAGTGTTAGCTGCGTAACATTCTTCAACTTATATTTTATATAGAAATACATGGAGATTTAATTGTTCTCTAGAAAAACAAGGTTTTCCTCTTAAATTATAATAATTAATCGAATTTCTTTATTCTCTGCTCAAAATAACAATCAATTCTCGTGAATAAAATCAAATAAATTATTATATCACTCAAAATGTTCTTCGAATTTTCTTATCACAATCGAATACAAATGATGAATATGCACATAAATACGCGTTAATGTAAAGAATTTATTTTCTTCGAAAAAGCCAATGAATAATTTGTTTTAGACTATAAATATTTTTTATACCACATTCAAAACAAACAAGAAACGCATAGAAATAATTATGATATAATCGTAGTCCAAATACCGTAGAATCAACGCCGAAAATGTGGTTTTATACAATTGTAGAAATATAGAGATCCAATCCCCAATTTACTCCTATGTATTTACAAAAAAATCCACGCATATTATTTTTTATGTCGGTTTATTTCCCATAAAATCCTTATACTCCTAAAACTATAAATACATGTACATATATAATTCTAATAATCTGCCGCAGTATTCGAAAGATAATCTCTTCGTCCAATATTTGATGCCTGTTTGCTTTGAATTGCCTCCAATTTTGGACAATCGGTAATACGATGACCCAAACCACCACAATAACTGCAACCATGTGAATCGCCCAAATCCAAATATTGTTCCGATTCTGGGCACAGTTCCAACAGAAAATCTGGCACATTTTGTTTAGCTTCAATTAGTAGATGTTTCAAATCTAATAATACCGAAGGATCAGTCGTTTTATTTACAAATGTTGTAGCTAAACCTTTAGTATTTGAACGACCGGTACGACCAATACGATGTACATAATTTTCAATATCTTCAGGCATATCGAAATTAATGACATGTTGAACATTGGGAAAATCTAAACCTTTGGAGGCCACGTCAGTGGCAACTAAGACATCTTTTTGAGCTTCTCTGTAAGCATCAACAGCACGTGAACGTTCTTCTTGATCTTTACCACCATGAATTGCTACCGCTTCGACACCTTTCAACAGCAAATATTCATGGATGCAATCAACATCTTGTTTCTTTTCGGCGAAAATCAATACAGGTGGTGCTGTTTTTTGTAAACATTCCAATAGATATACAACTTTAGCCTCTTGTTTGACATATTCCACTTCTTGGGTAACATTCATTGATGCGGCACCAGCACGACCAACATTTATTGTTACCGGCTTCACCAAAGCTGATATGGCGAAATTTTGAATTTTCTTTGGCATAGTAGCTGAGAAAAGTAATGTCTGTCTTTGTGCCTTAAAGAATGAGAAAATTGTACGTACATCTTCTTCAAAACCCATATCAATCATACGATCAGCTTCGTCCATGCACAGATAACGACAAACATCCAACGTGACAATTTTCTTTTCCAACATATCCATAAGTCGGCCGGGAGTTGCAACCATAATGTGTACACCTTTTGATATAATATCGATGGCTTCCGAAACTGGTATACCGCCGATGGCTAGACACGAACGTATTTCAGGCATACCCGATTCAACCAAATGGCGACTATAATGCTGTAAGAATAGTATAAGAAAAAATATATTGATTAACAATAGTGGAAAAAACTTTTTTCTGTGGGAAGATGTTTTGAATGTCTTATATATCTTCTATGTTTGATTCGAGAAGCAAAGCTAACTACCACCGAACATAGCAATATTCATGGAAAGATGGAGTCTTAGACTAAATGTCCAAACACCAATAACCACTGCCACACAAAGGTAACAAGTAAGCAATACGAGTGTTATGCGATATGTTATTCATATGGCGCACTATAAAAAAGGAATCACTTGGCTTCTGAAATGACTCAAGTCATTTCATTTGAGTAAAAAAGTCTTGGTCAATGATGGTCAAATCTTGCTTATGGAAGCCGTCGAATTTTGAGAATAAACATAGAAATATGAGTTGATTTATGCATGTCCGTCTGTCCATGTATTATTGTGAACAATGTACATGTCGCCTTTATGATCCGACTTGGATGAAATTTGGCACAAGTCACTTATTTGGGTGAAGGGCGAACCCTATTAGAATTGAAGAAAATCTGTTCAGATTTAGATATAGCTTTCATATATATTTTCGTCCGATTTTATCTAAATGGTGCACCAAACTCCCAATATTTGTCTGATTCAGTAAAAATTTTGCAAAGCGGACTGTTAAGTCCCGTTTGATGTCTGTGAAGTTTTGTTGAAATCGGTTCAGATTTAGATATAGTTTCGTCCGATTTAATGTAAATGGTGCACCAAAGTCCCAATATTTGTCCTGTTGAGTAAAAATTTTGCACAGCGCACTATTAAGTCCAGTTTGATGTCTGTGACGTTTTGTTGAACTTTAGATATAGCTCCCATATATAATTTCTCCCGATTTTATGTAAATGGTGCACCAAACTCCCAATATTTGTCCGATTGAGACAAAATTGTACGCACCATGTTAATGCAGTTCTTATCATCAACATACATATATAAAAAATCCACATAGACATTTGAATTAAGTGTAAATGAAATTTTTATAATAATTATTATAAAAATTTCATTTACACACTTACCATAATAATATCATTAGTTTGTTTTGCCAATTCACGCGATGGACAAATAATCAAACCATATGGTCCTTCATTACGTGCAAATTGCAAACGATACTCCTGCTCCAGAGCAAACATAATAATGGGCAAAACAAAGACCAATGTTTTACCCGAACCGGTAAAAGCAATACCAATCAAATCTCGTCCCGAAAGTACTGTGGGTATTCCTTGCACCTGGATAGGTGTTGGCTTTTTAATACCCTTCGCCGCCAAGCCGTTCAATATACCCTTAGGAAATTTCATTTCCTTAAAGCTACGTATTGGCGGTGCAACATCTACACCTTCCACTAATATCCTTAAACGTTTTCGGATTGCATTACGTTTCTGTTCCGTCATTTCCATAATATAACGTGGTGGTTTCCAGCTTGTCTTAATCGGTTCATCATACTGTATACCCTTGGCCAATTCAGCTACACCCATGAGAGCTTTCTGTTGTTGGACACTCTCGAGAATTTTCTCTTCTTCTTTGAGTTGCTTTTCGACATCACTTATCTTTTTCGCTTCGGCAATTTTCTTTAGCTCCGTATGTTGATCCAATAAACTAATGTTATATTTACGTCCCCACACTTCAGGATCTGTGGCATTTTGTGAATCTTCATCGTTTTCATTTTCACTTGATGATTTGGGTTTAGCATCTTCGGTGGACAGTTGGACTATGCGACCCAATTTCATTAGTTGTTTCTTTTTGCGTTCCTTTACTGGAACATATGGTACATACTTGTCATCGTCTTCTTCAAAGTCGGATTTTTCTTCTTCCTCTCTGCGGTAACGTTTTATGGGAGGATCTGAAGTTGATGCGGACATTTTAATTTAATTTTTCAGGATTACTGAAAAAACTATGCTCTGTAAAACGTTTTCCAAATGCTTGTTTATAATTAGTTTGTTTACTAACATCAGCTGTTTTTGTAATGTTGCCAACGAATATTATGATTAGGCCATTACGCATTGTTGCCACAGGGATTAACACATAAATAACTGTTCTCGTGTTTCAATAAAAATTTGAAACCGGCACAGTTTTTCGTCATTTACCATACAAAAATAAATGGCGATTCCAGCGTTATTTATTTTAAATAATGCACTAAAAACCCATACTTTGATATACAATCCTGTTTTTGTGTCATAAAGTACTAAAAGTTGCAACTGTTCTCATTAAACTAGTCGTTCCGTGCATGGCACAATGAATAGGTAGTCCATTTAGAGCAGCTGATGTCTTGATTAACTGTCAAAGTGCGTAAATTCTACATGAATTCGATGTGCAATGTTGCCAACCATGTGAAATATTATAAAGAAAAATTTGACAGATAATCGAGACAAAAACAAAAGTTTTTGTTTTGATACATCACCTTATTATTGCATCATGGAATAGGTAGTCCATTTAGCGCAGCTGATGTCTTGATTAACTGTCAAAGTGGGTAATTTCTACTTGAATTCGATGTGCAGTGTTGCCAACCATTTGAAATACTATATGGAAAAATTTGACAGATAATCGAGACAAAAATCAGAGGTTGTTGTTGTGATACATCACCTTATTATTGCATCATGGTTTCGTGCGTATTAACTAACTACACTTTTTAATATTAAATTAAGCACTAAGCGGCCAAAATTATCTTCTCTTTTTCAGATGATTTTCAATTAAGATAAACCCGAAACTTGTTTGAGGAAATAAAAACCCATTGAAACCCACTGGGTTTACGAAATTCGGTTAAATGTAAACGTACTATGACAGTCAATTTAAATGATCTTAAAGCCAGTGTACATAATCTTCATTTATTTTCAGAATTTCGTAAATCCACATCATATAAAGTGCGTATGTAAATGCGCTATAGTCATAACACGCCATTTCACTGTCACTACATATTCGAAACAATCTGGCAACTCTGTTAATTAATAAATAACCAGCCGTCATATCAATTCACGCGTAGTCTTTGTGGCATAGTTTTTCATTTTCGTTTTGTATATAATTTATATGGAGAAAAAATCGTGAAAAGTGTTGAAATATTTAAGCAACCATTAGTAAAATAACCCAAAGCGAAAATGTCTATGTCCAAGACGACCAACACCTATAATCGGCAGAATTGGGAGGATGCTGAATTTCCTATATTGTGTCAGACTTGTTTGGGCGATAATCCATATGTTCGTATGATAAAAGAACGCTTTGGCAAAGAATGTAAAATATGTACACGGCCATTTACCATATTCAGATGGTGTCCAGGAGCCAGAATGCGTTTCAAGAAAACTGAAATCTGTCAAACATGTGCACGTCTAAAGAATGTATGCCAAACCTGTCTACTCGATTTGGAATATGGCCTGCCTATTCAGGTGAGAGATGCTGCCCTCAAGGTGGCTGATAATTTACCTCAAAGTGATGTCAACAAGGAGTACTATATACAAAATATTGATCGTGAATTGCAAGATGGTGATGGCACTGAGGCGGCCGGAAAAGTTGGAAAATCTCTGGCTGCTAGTGATATGCTGTCGAAATTGGCACGCACAGCTCCCTACTACAAACGTAACAGACCACATATTTGTTCATTTTGGGTTAAGGGTGAGTGTAAGAGAGGTGAGGAGTGTCCTTATCGGCATGACAAACCTAATGAACCCGACGATCCACTATGCGAACAAAATATCAAGGATCGTTATTATGGACGTAATGATCCGGTGGCTGAGAAAATTATGAAGAGAGCAGCTTCTCTGCCGACACTGGAGCCACCAGAGGATCGCAACATTACTACATTGTATGTGGGTAATTTACCCGAAGATATTACTGAACCCGAGTTGAGAGATCATTTCTATCAATTTGGTGAAATACGTTCAATAGCTTTAGTTCCACGCCAACAATGTGCATTTGTACAGTACACAAAACGTTCAGCTGCTGAATTGGCTGCAGAAAAGAGTTTCAACAAGTTAATTTTGCAAGGCAAGAAGGCCACAATTAAATGGGCACATTCCCAAGCTAAGCAAGGAGCGGCCAAGACCGATCGTCGTTTTGAGTTGAATGCTATACCACCCGCCACCGCTACAAATCCAAATGATTTCTTTAATTTACAACAAGAACAAGTTACCGTACTACCTCCCGGGATGAAGTTGCATCAAATACCACCATCGCTAATACCCGCCTCATCATATCAGCAGCTATACTCACAGGCCTATGCTGCGCCATATTCAATGCCAATGGCTTCAACATCTGCTGCAGCTGCGGCAGCATCGGCTGCCTCAACATCATTAGATTCCATACCACCACCGCCGGGTATAGCTGGTGGGGCTCCTGGACAAGTGCATTATCCCAGTCAGGATCCAAGTCGTTTGGGGGCAGTGAAAAAATAAACTATAACTGGCGTTTCAGGAATCAACTACTACTGTATATAGCATTGTTACATATGCTTGTGGAAATTTAAAAAGAAAGAAAATAAAGACGATTTTAATATGAAATTAATTATTCAAATGTTTATTTGAAAATTTGCTTACAGAATACTTTTCTTAACATTTTCTATGTAGCTATGACAAATCTTTTAATTAACGCAGCAAATTAAACTTATTTCTAAGGCATTTACATATTTCTTTGCAAATATGCTGTGTTTACAACTATCTACAGGGTCAGGGTCTCGGTGTGATCAGGAAATAATTCACTTTTAGACTGTGGCACCTGTACCAAATATCTATCCATAAAACGTGGATTTTTGTTGATGAGCACTTCGTGCAATATTTGATTATCGGTGATGGTCTTTTTGGTAATAATCAAACGTCGTTGTTCTCCCTGGCCATAACTTGAAGACCGCAAGTTGAAATTTTTCGCAATTCTATAAAATGGAGAATGGGAGGCATAGAAATTAGGAAAACGTATACAGAAATATTTTCTGACCAACTTACTCATGTAGCAATGCTCTTTCTTCTTTGGTAAAGGTTGGTTCAAATTGCAATTCTCGTATATCCTCTGATTCAACATAGTTTCTCAATATGTTTTTAAAATATTGTTTATCCATTTTACAATCTTCCTTTCCCAAACCGGAACGATTACTTTTAAACAAGTAACTGTAGAAAAAAAGATAAGTTTATTGGTTTGAATTATGACGAATCTAAGTTGTGTAGATTTTTTACTTACCCAACTGGATCTTCACGTCCTTGTTTTTTTGAGCCCAAACCACCACCTGACCAACCCATCATTTTCATCATTCTAAAACCTTTGTTGTTATCGTCCAATTTCTTATCTTCAGATGCTGCATCCACTTCACTACTTATAACCTCACAAACAGCTTTGTTGTTGTCCTTCTCAATTTTAATTGTTTTTCTGCCGGGATTTTGCTAAAAAAAACAGTTTGAAAATATTTATGAATGAGAAATGAAATTACATACTCAAATTGTAAACTTCGGCTAAGACCTTTAACATACATATGAGGGATATTCAGAACATATTGTTCATTTTCTCCGAAGATGTTTCTAACAAAACAAAATAACGACACTTTGCTCGTTACAAGAACATGGCATTCCGGACAAATTATAACCTCTCCTATTGCAAAATGCAATTCAAGCATTAAAACTACCGAAAATAGGCCGGTAACGCACATGGGACCCATTCTTAAACGTGGGCAGATATATCCAATTTTCAATACCAAACATCCTAGGAGATGTAGTAAAGTGAGTTTACAATTTCAAAGCTCTTTCTTAAATGTTACGATCTGTATATGACAACGGACGGACATGGGGAAATATTTCGACCACAACAAAGGAGATCAGAAGGCATCCCTTTAAACGGGGGTGTTGGGTGCATTGGCTATTTAAATTTAAGTGTGGTTTACCCTTCACCACACTGTGGTACAGGGTATTATGTCTTTGTGCATATGTTTGTAACAGGCAAAAATAATCGAGATAGACCCATGGTTCCTTTTGAGAATATGCATAGAATAACTTTCTGAGTCGATTTATGCATGTCCGTCCGTCCGTCCATGTATTTTTGTTAACAAAGTACAGGTCGCATTTATGATCCGATTTGGATGAAATTTGGCACAGGTCACTTCATTGGCCCAAGGACGAACCCTATTGAGAGAAAATCGGTCCACGTTTAGGCATAGCTCCCATATAAGGGTACCCCAAAATTTTCGGTATTTTGAGGTTCTTGAGCGTGTTTTTTAACTGAATTCGCTGAAATTTGGTACTTTGAGTTCTTATTGGGTAGCAAATCTCTCTACCAAAAATTATAAATAAAGGTCAATTTTTTCGGATAGCCCACATATAAGATTACCCCCAATTTTCGGTATTTTGGGGGTTTTGATCGCATTTTACGACCGAATTCGCTGAAATTTGGTGCTTTGTGTTCTTATTGGGTAGCAAATCTCCCTACCAAAAATTATAAATAACGGTCCATTTTTTCGCATAGCCCCCATATAAGGGTACCCCCAAATTTTCGGTATTTTGAGGTTCTTGAGCGCGTTTTCCAACTGAATTCGCTGAAATTTTGTACTTTGAGTTCTTATTGGGTAGCAAATCTCCCTACCAAAAATTATAAATAAAGGTCCATTTTTTCGGATAGCCCCCATATAAGATTACCCCCAATTTTCGGTATTTTGGGGGTTTTGATCGCATTTTTCGACCGAATTCGCTGAAATTTGGTACTTTGTGTTCTTATTGGGTAGCAAATCTCCCTACCAAACATTATAAATAAAGGTCCATTTTTTCGGAAAGCCCCCATATAAGGGCACCCCTAATTTTCGTTATTTTCGGGTTTTTGGGCTCGTTTTATAACTGAATGAGCTGAAATTTTGTACATTGGGTTCTTATTGGGTACCAAATTACTCCACTAAAAATTATAAATATAGGTCCAGTTTTTCTGGTAGTACCCATTTAACGGTACCCCAAAATTTTTGGTATTTTGGGGTTCTGATCGGATTTTTCGACCAAATTGACTGAAATTTAGTACGTCGAGTTCTTATTAGGTAGCACATCTCTCCACTATAAATTATAAATATTTATTATATTATTTTGAGGTTCTTGAACCAAATTTTTTCTGGTACAGGGTATTATGTTTTTGTGCATATGTTTGTAACATGCAAAAATAATCGAGATAGACCCATGGTTCCTTTTGAGAATATGCATAGAATCACTTTTTGAGTCGATTTAAGCACGAAATTTGGCACAGCGTAGCAAATTAGGTCTAGAATGATGTGTGTAAAGTTTCCTGAAAATCGGTTCAGATTTATATATAGCTCCCACATATACTTTCGTCAGATTTAATGTAAATGGTGCACCAAAGTCCCTATATATCTTTCGATTTGCACGAAATTTGGCACAGCGTAACAAATTAGGTCTAGAATGATGTGTGTTAAGTTTCCTGAAATCGGTTCAGATTTAGATATAGCTTCTATATCTGACCAAATGAACAATTTAGTATCGGTTGCAGAATGAGGTGTTTATGGTTCCAATTTAATTTTACTGGTCCTTTAAAAATGCGACTTCTGTTAGGATTCATCTGTTGAATATACCCAAGGTGGTGAAGGGTATCATATAGTCGGCCCCGTCCGACTTTACTACTTTCCTTACTGGTTTTTGTATTGAAAGCGTTTCATTTTTTCTCATTTCCTCATTAATGTTAATGACAGTATAAAAAGCCAGATAAGCAAGGTGCTAGGGTAATTAATGTATGACACTCTACAGAAATAACGAGAGAGAGCATAAAGCTGCTAACGGTAGAGGACAAAAATTGAGGAATATGATATGAGGGAGGAAAATGTGTGCAATGGATGAGTCCAAGAACTTTTCTACTTACCTTTATACTATAACATTCCGTTTGCAACGTCTCCAATGCCTTATTAAATGCATTTGCCTTGGCAGTCTTTAAGTTTTCTCCTGTTGCAACGGCCACAACTTGATTATTAAGGCGGACTTCGACTTTCCTAAAACACAAGAATCATATTCGTGTCACAAAACCACATTAAAAATATCCAATAAACCACCTACTTGATATTATTTTCAGCGGGAACTTCTTTTTCTTCATACAACACATTGCTACGCTGGGCAGAAAGTTGCAGACATTGACGTCCGCCATTTAAAAATACAATAAATCGATTATATTTTAGACCAGCAAATAAATCTGTTTGTGGTGTCTTCTTCGCTGGTGGTGCTTGCATTTCGTCCATATTATCCCCGCCTATATCAAAATGTTTTCTCTTTTGACCCTGTAATTGTTGGGTATTTTGACCCTCGTTTGTTTGCTGCGTCGATCTGCGTCCTAAAATATTGGCACAAGAAATACGCATTCGTTCAATCGTTAGACATATCCATTTCTAGGTCTACTAGAACTACTACTCACTTATTTGTACTTAAAAATAAACATAAAATTTGAATAGCTTTGTTAATTGTTTTTACGTCTACCTTTAGCCCGGGCCTCGGCAGCATCGGAGGCCGCAACAAATGTCCGTTTTAGACGATTTGCTCTGCCCTCACGGAATTCTTTGGCCACTTCTTTAGATAGTTCTGCCACCATTGCCATTGTTTCGGCGGGATATTTACAACCCATAAATTCCATATTTGTGAAGACCTGAGCCAAACAGACCAGCTTATCTTCGGGAAATTTGTCCTTGTGTACTTCCATGAAACGTTTCCTCAGCAACCAATGTTCTTCACTTTCATATTCTCGGCGGTAAACTTCCACATCCCAATCTGTGGGAAATTCCGAATCGTTTTGTTGTTGCTGGTCATTTGTTTGTTGTTGGTCAGATTCTGTGTCGGAACTTTGTTTCGCTTTCTTTAACTTTTTATCTTTTTTCGACATATTTTTGTGGGAGAAATGTGGAAGCACGTTTAGAAAAATTTTATAAAAACGCTACACTGATATATGTATGTATCGTGGTGCTGTCAAAACATGAAAAACAAACAAAGATGCCACATGACAATGTCAAAACATAAACGAACACAAAGAGATGCCACGTAAATAAATGAGGTACAAGTGTGTACAAATACATGGTATTGTGAATACACAAGACATTCATAGGCAGAAGTTTAAGATTGGATTCTTAGCGTGAGAAAGGGAGTTTCCCATGGCATAATTATATATTTTGTAAACATGAACATTGCTCTTAAGATTTACATCTTATGTCTATAATTTTTAGATGCAGGGAACTTAAAAATATTTATAAATATAAAGTATTTAGCAATTGTTGCCACTGAAAACATGATATGCGTACGTTTCGAAGGGAGATATTTTCATTAAAAATTTTAATGCTGAATATTGCCAATGGCAAATTTATGAAAATTGGAAACATATGACTGCATGAGACTATTTGGATACAACAAATAAGGTAACCTTTTGTTTTAAAAAACATTTTCCGAAAACTATGAAAGCTGGATAATGCAATTTTTAACTCGGATTAGGCAGCCGCGCGAATTTAAATCATTCAATAAATATTTATCAATTAATAATAACATTAAACCTTTCTAGAAAGAACGTAATGCTTTCTTCATCGTCCACATAAAATATATACATATATGGCAGTGAAATAAAATAAATTCGTTGCCGATTTTTTATAAGTGCTCAATGTGTTTTATTAAGTGTTAAGGGTTAGTGTTCCATCTGGAGGTATTCTTATAGACGAGTTTGGGTCTTCTTATACGAGATATGGAAGTCTTCTTATAGAGGAGCTGGATGTATTTTTATAGAAGAGAGGACTTCTTATAGAAGACATGGATATCTTATTACCGTAGAGCTCGAAATAATCTTATTGAAGAGTTGAAAGAGATTGAACGTGCGGGTGTGAGGTTCACCAATTGCCTTTATGAATTGGATGCAAACCGTGTGGGTGATGCGTTTGCCTTGGAGCAAGAATCAGTGGTCGAATTTAAAGCCAGTCGAAGGTTATTACTTTTGGGCACGTTGATTCTGGCTGCTGGGCCTTAAACGGTATGTTAAAATGCGGTACAAATTGACCAACAGAAGCAGGTAAACATCCCTTCTTTTGGCACGTGTACGCTAAATTTAACCGAAGAGCTGATTGCATTCATATAAAGGACGTAATAATATTCTTATAGATGCAGCAAATGACTTCATAAAAAATAGCTGAAGGTCTCCTTAATTCAAAATGCTTATGTTGGGTTACCTCTCTGTTCCCATCGCCTCTTTTCGGAGAAATATTTAATGCACATAATTAAATATTCTTTATTTTATTTTTCGAACAAACGAAATGAAACACAAAAATGAAACAAAAGTTCCGTTCCAGAACCTAAAAGAATCTACTCATTTTACATGTTTTACAACTTTTTACTCGAAAACCGTTCCTCAACCCTAAAAACTTGTAAAACATCGAATCAAATTTAAGAGAGCACAAAACAAAATGGCGTTTTGTATTAAAAAAGTACTGGAACAGACAGAAACATTTTTTTGTTTTTATGACATTCAATAACAATAACAACATTCATGTTGTATCAGACGTGCTCAGGTACAAAAAGCACACTGTTGGATTCAAATTTTCGAAATGAGACTACCTTTATTATTTTGCCATGGGAGTTTCCCAAGGTGATATTTATACAAGGTAACTACAAAACCTAGCTGATTTGATTCCAATTTAATATTCGTGTTAATATGACAAAATATGCTTTTAAAAATAGCCCAACTGCAAAATTTGGTACACATAAACTTTGAAATGGTTATTCATTAGGGTCGTACCTCACCTCAAAAGTTAAATACATGTATTTCAATGAATGTTACCCAAATACGCATTGCGTATAAAAATATAAAGTTGAAATTTTTCAACATTGACAATGCGTATTTTGGATTATTAGGTTTTTTGTTTTTTTTTTTGTGTTTCTATAAAGCTAAACATTTTTCGATCAATTTAAAACGTGTTTTCATCCATTTTCACCGTTTTCAATTGGCACAGATGCAAATAAAATCCTTGCGTATTTGGGGAATACGGACGTCTAACAAACACTATAAAGGTTAGAAGGTGAGTATTTTTATACGGAGCGCAATAAATTAGGTACGACCCTTAAATGTTCTCCCTATTTAATTTACTTAGTCTATCAGAGGCAGTAGATCTTTTTTCATGGAATAATTCGCAATCTCAGCATTTTCATATGCGTTACACATAATACTGGAAATGGCTGAATTAGAGGAAGGATATTCAAGCGATAGAAATAAATAAATAATTGTCAAATAACTCCTCACGATAGCAAAGGGTCCAATTTATGTACAGCTGCGAATCAATTAAACAGTAGCGTACTTTATTCATGCAGTTCTCTTACATTTTTCCAAAGCTTTTAATATCATTTTAAAAATTGTGTATTAAAAAAGTAGAAATTCATTTCACTAAAATCGTTTTATTTTATTTTTTTTAATATCTTGGCATTGTACTGCGAACATTGCTATGCAATTTCTTTTATGCTTTTCACAGCATACTTTTAGGCGTGATATTATCATTGACACAATCCCATGGTAAATTAACACAGCAACAAATCATTTTACCCAACCATGGAAATCCATTTAGAAGAAAAACTAAATGATTAACCGGTATTCGCATTAACCGATACTTTTACAACAATATTACTTTCTATTTTTTGGTGATTTGATTGCGTTGAGAAAACACCTAAAAATTTTCACCAAATAAGCAAAAAAACAGACCACAGAAGTCATTAGAATTTATAAAAAATTATATTTCTAATACATTGGTTAGCATTTCAAAGGTTCGTATTCGAAATAAATCGAAAGTGATTATGTAAATATTCTGGGAAAAAATTAAAAATAAAATTTCAGTCTAGATAGAAGAAGCCGTGTGACACACTAGAGAGAATAGTTGAAAAATCGAAGCGATAGCAAAGTAATGGCCGATGTTGAAAATGTCTCGCAAGCAGCTGCGCCAGCAACCGCAGCGCCTGTGACCGTCACGAATTCCAGCGCGGCTGATGCCGCCGGTTCGCTGGGAACAAATGGTAAGATGGAGGGTGGGGTGCAATCAGACGGTAATGCTACATCTAATGATTTAGGAACCTCCCCGACACAAGAAAAATCGAGCAATTCACATCCCCACGATTCGGAATATGATACAGCCAGTGATCTGGAGGGTGGGGAGGAATATGATGACGATGATGATGATTTGGATGATAGTTTATCCGATGAGGATGATGACGAGGACGACGAATCGGAAACTGATGATGATGATGAGGACGACGATGAAGGTGTCGAAGGTGACATGACTTCCCAGGAGAAAGTCGATGCTGAAGCTCAGAAAAAAGTCGATGAAGACAGAAGTAATCCACAATACATTCCCAAAAGGGGTACATTTTATGAACATGACGATCGTACTGCTGAGGATGGTGAATGTATTGAGGTGGAGGGCTCTGAAGATGCCGATGGCCAATCAACCGCAAACGGCGGTGGTAGTAATGCTGGAGGATCGAAGACAACACCCACAATCTCGACAGCTTCGAAAACTATGAAGAAATGGCAGCCTGCTTCTGCTGTCGACCGCTGGTCACATGATCGTTTCGATCCATCGGAACAGGCGCCTAAGTCCAGGACAGAGCTGGTATCTGCCTATGGTTATGACATACGCACCGAGGATGCACCGCCAAAGGCACGTAGAAGACGTCGGTATGGTCGGGGACCCAGTAAATATAATCGCAATTGGGAAGACGAAAGTGCCTACCTTAAGACAAATAATAAGGAACGCAAGCCTCCAAAGCCATCCGATTTCCCAGCTTTAAATGAAAATTCTGGAAAATCACGTCGTTCATCCGGCCGGACACGGGAAGAGAAAGAAAATCGTATGGAAAGGCGTCAGAGAGAGGGAAAGTCTGATAGATCCGAAAGACAGAGTCATTCACGGAATAATCATCAGGATGATTATAACGATCGAAGAGACCGGATTGGTGAAGGTGGCGTACACAAAAGGTCTAAATCAAAAACAAATTTCAATCGCCAAAATCAGGCGTCTGTTGGTCGACAAGCGGCTATGGAATTTAAGCAGAAAAATCGCCAACCTAATCAGAATTCTTCTGGTTCAGGCAACCAAGGAGGCCAGGGCAGCAGTCTGAGTAGTCGCCTAGAAGCTCACCGACAACCAAATTCAAATCAGCATCAGGGTCAGCATATTAATAAAAGTCCCTCTGGTAATTCGGGAATGGGTAAATCACAGCAAAGTCAGGTCTCATCTCAGCAGCAACATAATGATAACTATAATAACAAGAAGAAAAATTACGATCAAGGTCATCAATCATCTTCACAGGGATCTCCTCACAATGCTGCTCCACAGCAGCAGCAGCAACAACAGCAGTTGCACCAACAGCAACAGTCTTCGTCAAATCATAATGTGGTGCGACAGCAAAATGCTCAGCAAATGCAACCAAAGCCACAGCCAACAATGCCGTCAACAAACTTGTCACAGCGTTTGCAGCAAGTCCAAAATCGTAATGATCCGAGCCATGTGGGAAGTGTGCAAATGCATGCCTTAGCATCACAGAATCAGCAGCAGCAACAACAGCAGCAACAGCTCTTACAACACCAACAAGCAGCCAATATGATGATGGCTGCACCACAAAATCTAAGCCAGGCACAGGAACAAAGAGGTCCACCAAAACGTTATTCAAGTCTGCGTCGCTCTCAGCATGAAGCCCAGCACATGGGAGAACATCAGCAAATGCAACAGATGCATATGCAACAGCAACAAGCTGCTACGCCACCCGCGATGTTGATGCCCTCCGAACAAGCAATGCTTCAAGCGAATCTCATGCAAATGTATCACCAGGAGAATTTGCAAGCTCAAATGCAAGCATTGCAGGTGTCCCAGCAAGCAAATGTTCCCAAACAGGCCACATATGCCAGTGCAGGACCTCAGGCGCAACCACCAGGACCATACACTGGTACAGCGACAACACCAACAGCATATTATGTAGCACCAGATGCATATACAGCAGCATCTGCGGCTCAGGCCACTCAAGCCGCGGCCACTTACGCTGCTCAACAGGCAGCACCCAATTATATGGCTCAACAAGCGACCCCAGCCTCATTGGCGGCTTATGCCAATGCAGCCCCAGCACCCCAACAGACTGTGCCCACATCAGCTTTTGGTGCTGCAGCAGGTGTTGGCGTAGTGCCCCAACCGAATCCTGCAGCTACAGCAGCCGCAAATTATCAGAATTACAATACGGTAGGCGGTACAACGTACTTTGTACCGCCACCAACACAAACCACTAACCGACCCGTTTCGTTGCCCCAAAGAAGACCTACTAATGCTATACCCATACTGCCACCATCCGACAAGAACAAGCCACCAGCCACAGCTGCTCAACAGAAGGCAACCGAATCAAAAGACGAGACAAAGTCAATTTCGTCGTCATCAAATGCCACAGCATCAGCGCCCATTGGTAGTGCTGAAAATATTGATCATATCATTGATAATATGTTTGTCCAAAGACCGGCGTTTCAACCGCCTGCAAATGCTGCTGCTGCCGCCACCACCGCCTCCGCTGCTAATACCAAATCAATGATAAATGAATCGACAGAATCAAATTCAAATTCCACAAATCCTGTTGGTGCTTCTTCCACACAGCAAGATAATAGCAATGCGGCGGCACCTCAGGCCACCAGTGATAAACTCACAAATGAAGCGGCGACATCATCGTCGACAGAAGTTAGTAACAATAATCCAATATCGACACAAGAATGAGAACAAAAGAAACGTTACTATTATAATACCCAGTATAATAATCAGCAACAACACCACAATCATCATCATCAGCAGCAGCAACAGCATCATACTCATCATCAATCACAACAACAGCAATCAATACATCAACAATCGACTCAAAATCCACAACAACAACCAGATCATCATATTAATAACAACAAAAACGTAAATTTATTAAATAATAACAAACGTAAATTTTATTAGAGGAAAAAAATCAAGTATAAGAAAAAAAACAAAAACATAATTACTAAAACTGGGGTAAAACAAACTCAAAATATAACAACAATTGCATGAAATGAAGTAAATATTTAACAGAAGAATATTAACAATTTTACTAATTACATACACATATTTAATTTATATAATTTATTGAAAATATACTAGATATTTTTCGTTTTACTTTTTTTTGAATAATCAAAAAATATTGCTCACAAATAATAATGGTATTACTAGAAATTTGTTGTTTTAATTACCAATGGTTGGTTTCCCTAAACAAATAAAAATTTGTTTTTTGATATTCGAAAAAAAAAATATTATTTCTCTTGTTGATTCGAGTGAATAATTGTTTAAATTATACAAATATGAAATGAATTTTGTTTTCAATATGTATCTTTGAAATGCTACATAATCTGGTTTTGACTTAATGAAGAATATGCCTAAAAAAATCATAGGTAAATAAATAATTCTGTCCAATTTTGAAACAAATGAAATACCTTTATTATTTGTAGGCAATTTTAGTAAGAAAAAAGTCTGTTAAAAGTATTTATTTGAATTTCACAGCTTAGAACATTTCTGGTTTTTTTTGTTTTGTAACGTTTTTTTTTTTTTTGATAAATTGAGATACATTTCCTGAATATGAAAATTTCGAATTTCTAACTTTGCTGTATCAATTGTGTTGTCGTCAAACAAACTATAAAAATATGAATATCAGATTATGACATCATAATTAATATACCTATGTTTGAAATTTACTCCTTTTTTTCTTTGTTTTTAAATTGAATTTCGTATTTTTGATACATTAAACATTTTATACACAGAGTTAGTAGCATTTATTTCATTTTAGTTTCAGTTAAGTGTATTGTTTCCAATTGAAAATATTCTAAATTTTCATATAACATAATCAATTTATCACAAAATTGCCAAAACAATTCTTATATGTTTTGTATATGTCTAAAAGGCTGCTGTTTTTTTTTCTTCCTTTTTTAAATAAACATTTTTATTTTCTAAACTATTTTATTGTGAAATATTCAAAATTCTTTTCTTTCTAACTATTCTTATTTTAAGATCACACATTTTTTTCTTTACTCTTATTTTTGTATTGTTTTTTTACATCGAAATGAAACACAAAAAACATATATATTGTTTTTTTTTAAACTTATATATGTGTATATTTAAAACTAAACAAAAAAAAATACCTAGTTGATTTATGTATTTTAATTTTTTTATTAAAAGCTGTGCTAACGCCTCTGTATTTAGAAAAAAAAAAAACAAAACAAACCTACATACTAATAATTAAAACCATTTATTGTGAATTAGCTTTTAGCATTTTTTCTGTGAAGAGAAATACGAGAAAAAAATATGAAAAAACAATATATCGCTCATCTTTATATGTATAATTAATTAATGAAGTAACAAACAAAAAATATCTCGTACACAACCAACAACAATTTTTGAATTAAAACCGAATATAAGTGTTTTGAATTATAATGTAAACAAACAAAAAATAATAAAATGAACGATTTTAAAACGGGATACACAAGTGTTTATTTGCACAATTTTGTGAAAATTAATTTATTAGTCAATACTATGGTACGACTAACAAAAATTAATATAAATATATGACCAGACGCCAATGAAAAGGAAAATAATCGACTGTATTATTAGAAGTATCGTCCTTAGTTATAAGGCTCAACGGCGTTTAACTAAATCCCTGATATTGTGCTATTGCCATGCTTGAAACTAAGCAATTACCCCAAAAGTAATTACTCCAAATTCCCACGGGAAGCGATAGAAATGCTAGAGTGTGTCACTGTCCAGCCCGGACTTACAAGCGGCACAGACTGTGGGTGCTCATTTTCCACCGAGACTTAGCTTCTTCTCAACAACTGCTCTAATCAACTGAACTCAACTCAACTGAACCTGCTCTAATCTACATCATAATTAGAAATCTAAAGTGGTTGGGAAAGTGCAACCTTAACACGTAATATATTTTCTGTCCGATCTCTATAGCCATCAACCATATTCCAAACTTACCTTCTTATATTCTTGTATGCCTTTCATCTCTCTTTATTTCCCCAATCTTCTCTCCCCTATAAATCTCTTCTTATCTCTTTATACCCTTCACCACTCTGTGGTACAGGGTATTATGTCTTTGTGCATATGTTTGTAACAGGCAAAAGGAAACGAGATATACACATGGTTCCTTTTGAGAATATGCATAGAATCACTTTCTGAGTCGATTTATGCATGTCCGTCCGTCCGTCTGTCTGTCGATGTAAAATTGTAAACAAAGTACAGGTCGCATTTATAATCCGAATTGGATGAAATTTAGCATAGATCACTTATTTGGCCCAAGGACGAACCCTATTGAAATTGGGCAAAATCGGTTCAGATTTAGATATACCTCCCATATATATATTTAACCGATTTAATGTAAACGGTCCCTATATATCTTTCGATTTGCACGAAATTTGGTACAGCCTAATCGTTTAGGTCTAGAATGATGTCTGCCAAGTTTCGTAAAAGTCGGTCCAGATTTAGATATAGCTCCCATATATAGTTCCGTCCGATTTCATGTAAATGGTGCCCCAAAGTCCCTATATGTCTTTCGATTTGCACGAAATTTGGCATAACGTACTGAATTCAGCCTAGAGTGATGTCTGCCAAGTTTCGAGAAAATCGGTCCAGATTTAGATATAGCTCCCATATATATTTGCGTCCGATTTCATGCAAATGGTCCCCCAAAGTCCCTATATGTCTTTCGATTTGCACGAAATTTGGCATAACGTACTGAATTGAGCCTAGTATGATGTCTGCCAAGTTTCGAGAAAATCGGTCCATATTAAGATATAGCTCCCATATACAGTTTCGTCCGATTTAAGGTAAATGGGGCTCCAAAGTCCCTATATATCTTTCGATTTGCACGAAATTTGGTACAGCCTAATCATTTAGGTCTAGAATGTTGTCTGCCAAGTTTCGAGAAAATCGGTTCAGATTTAGATATAGCTCCCATATATATTTTCGTCCGATTTAAGGTAAATTGGGCAAGAAAGTCTCTCTACATCCTTCGATTTGCATGAAATTTGACATAGAGTACTGAATTAGGTGCAGAACGATGTGTGCCAAGTTTTGAGAAACTCGGTTCAGATTTAGATAGACCTCCCATATATAGTTTCGTCCGATTTAAGGTAAATGGGGCTCCAAAGTCCCTCTATATCTTTCGATTTGCATGAAATTTGGCACAGAGTACTGAATTAGGTCCAGAACGATGTGTGCCAAGTTTCGAGAAAATCGGTTCAGATTTAGATATAGCCGAATTTCGAGTATATCATTCGATTTGCTCGAAATTCGGCATAGAGTATTGAATTAGGTCCAGAATGATGTGTGCCAAGTTTCGTGAAAATCGGTTCAGATTTAGATATAGCTCCCATATATATTTTTCTCCGATTTTAGGTAAACAGTGCACCAAAGTCCCTATGTATCCATCGATTTGCACGAAATTTGGTATAGTGTACTGAATTAAGTCTAGAACGATGCGTATTAAATTTCATGCAAATCGGTTCAGATTTAAATATAGCTCCCACATATATTTTCGTCCGACTTAATTAAATGGTATACCAAAGTTCTTATATATCGTTCTTTACAAAATTCCCTAAAATTTGGAAAGTTTTGGTGAAATCGGCTCAAATTTGGTTAGAGCTACCGTATATATTATCTCCCGATTTTTAGTAAATGATGCACCAAGATCTTAAAATGTTTCTGATATGCACAAAACATACTGAAATTAGTATAACATAACCTGGGACAAGTTCCGATGAAATCGGTTTAGATTTTGATATAGCTTTTATGTATATTTCCGTCCGGTTTTAAATTAAGTAATTTAGTGTATGTTACAAAAATTTAGTATAGGTTGCAGAATGACATGTTTATGGATCCAATTTCATTTTACTGGTCCTTCAAAAATGCGACAACTCTTAGGATTCATCGGTTGAATATACCCAAAGTGGTGAAGGGTATCATATAGTCGGCCCCGTCCGACTTTACTACTTTCCTTACTGGTTTCTTCTCGTGGATGATCACAATGGACCTGACGGTCTCAGAGCACATAACCTATATCTATCTCTGAACCAATTTCAACAAAACTTAAACCAGTGAGCAGAGCAGTATAGTCGGACGGGGCCGACCATATGATACCCTACACAACTACCATGGAAATCTAAAGTTTTGCGGATTTTTATTCCGAGCCTGGGCAATATTTCGTGACAGTTTTACCCTGTTGCCCGATTAGAAATAAACAGCACTTCTTCCTTACACTGACATATATTCCAAATATTCAGTACAGCCCTTCTAATTACTTGTCACGGTGGCTTGTGTTGTGATGTTCGACTTTCAATTGTGGTCTATAGATCGACTCGGAAAACACAAAAAATAAGTTTTTGGTCCAATTCATCCCAAAATTATTATCTGATCATCACCGAAAATTATAGCCGTTGTTCTTGACCATACCTGGATCCTCATGGAAAATTTAAAAGCGATCAGTGCTATATTTCCGCTCTCTAGTGTGGTAATGTGTTACTAAATAATATATGAATACGTAAGAACCTGTAAATATGTAAGTGTATCTCCCACATCCGAGTACATACGACAATATAATTGGTATCAATTTAAAGGTCATCCACTCCCCTTGGATATAATTTAAACTTCTCGGGTCTCTGTCCTTCAGAAGTAAACATATACGCTCTAGAATACAAATTTTGTAATTTTTCACACAAAAGTAAGGGTCATTTGACCCGCTAAATATGGACCGATATTTGTCAAAACAGCCATGCTTATTCTTTGGCCCGATACCCTTCTACATGTAAAAGTTCGGGATGTTTGGGTCATAATTGCGGCATCTGGAGCAACCAGAAAATCAGACAAAAATAAAGTTTTTGGTCCATTTCATCCCCTAAATATTAACCGATCTTTACCAAAAACAATAGGGGTCTTCATTAGCCAGAACCCACCCTACATGCAAAATTTCGTGAAGATTGGTCCATAACTGTGGACGGACGGACACACATGTCTAGATCGACTCAGCTAGTCGAGATATGACGATCGGTATACTTAAAGTAGTTGAATACTGAAGATAAATTTCTGTAATTACTTAATATTTTACTTTAATGTTTTTGTAAGTCAATTCAGAGTAGTTCTTATTCAAATGATTTTTATCTATTACTTTTAATGAATATTTATGGAGCTTGAACAAATGTAACATGAAAAGAAATACTAGTGTTTTAAATTTATATTTTTAATTTGGTCTAAGTTTATTTTGTAGTATACTGGCCATATAAGGCTTTTTGGCTTGGCTTTGAAATGAATAAATAATAATAATAATAATAAAGGTGGGTCTAGGACCAGTATTTCGCGGCGTTACAAACTCTTTGGGCTGCACAAAGCTATAATACCCTGACAACATAGTTGTGTAGAGTATAAAAAACTTCATTCTAGACTCGATTTAATATGCTAAACATTATATCGTCCAAATTGAACAGGATATACGTACCATTAACATAAAATCGGACTAAGGTATATATGGGACCTATATTTAAATATGGACAGACGGACATGCATAAATCAACTCAGAAAGTGATTCTATGCAAATTTTCAAAAAGAACCATGTGTCTATCTCGTTTCCTTTTGTCTGTTACAAACATAGACACCGATACACTGTACCACAGTGTGGTGAAGGGTATAAATACCTGAAAAGTATCCCTTCTCAGATGTCAGGATGAAGCTCCCAATTTAAAATGTCCGAGCTTAAGCAGAAGCCGAACAGAAAAAATTAAACGTAGGCAAATCGCACAAGCCAACCCTAGAAGTTGGAACAAGGTCCTCAAGTCGCTCACCGGCCACTCTTGGAGTGCTCAAACATAAAACATGGGTGTCTCCTTATGACACCAGTGGCTAATTTGCATGAGGATGCGAACGACTTATCCGTACTTACTTACAGCTGTCGGCTATGTTGAATACCAGGACACTGTGACATCACGGTAACGAAAAATCAGACGAATTAGCAAGAAGAGGATCTCAATCTACAGATCTAGCAATCGATGGCTCAATCAAACCACCCATCTGTCACCTTTTTCGGAATTTTGATGCGTTCTTCGACGAACGAGTCAAGATCTACCTGACCTACACTGTCAACCAAGAGAACAAACTCACTGTTCAAACTGAGTAAAGCTGAAATTAGAGTAATGACTGGAGTCATTACTGGTCATTGCAATATCAGGGCCTTTACCAGTAAGTGGGACCATGATGTTACTGATTACTGCAGACTCTGTGTTGACGAGGAGGGGTCGGAGACAATTGAGCATCTCCTCTAGTAAAATCTAGTAATGCGTACGACTTTAACCCTAAAATGATTTTTTTAAGATTTTTGGCGTTTGGAGACTTATAATAAAATATTATGGCAAACATTTCTGTAGAATATTCTGAGCAGCTTTAACCCCGTTTTGAAGGAATTTTCAATCATTTCTGGAAAGGGGGCCCGAAAATACACTTTCAATTAGTCAGCTGAGGGTTTAAGTTGTATACCAAAATATTCCTCGATATTTTATCAGTAATATTTCCTAAAATGCAAGGATTTCAAGAAATCATAATTCGAAAATGATCAAAACTCTTGAATAGAGGGAATATTGCCCCACCTTTTTAAGTTACCTCCCAAGGTACACTTTCAAAACGTCGATACACGTGTCATCTTTTTTAGCCCCTCATTCATAATCTGTTGGAATTTCCCGGTAATTATATTTTGTGTTGCATAGTGTTATTATCAATATTAAACACTTAGACAGGAATTTAATATTCTTAGCATTTATTCAGTAACAAATATATATACATACATATAAACTAAATAACACATTGTACACTGGGTAAACAAACAAGTATTGCACTCGCACCGCATAACTTATGTGCTTAAAACTAACAAGAAAAAAGTACACATTTATAGCTTAGATTCACTACACTCATCTAAGAGTGATTTCATTTTGCGGAATGTATTCATAAAATGTTGACTAAAACGATGGGCACTAGTTTTCTCGCTATTACGGAAGGCAGTGGATTGTATAAAAATGCTGAAAATAAAATTAAATTAATATTAAAGAAATATTTCATAAACTGACATAATTCCCCTCAACTTACCGTTCTGATGTAATGGTATAAAATACACCATAACCATCTAATACCATGGGAGCTACAAAACCTACATTAACCGAATATCCCAATGTACTGGTGGATAATACGAAATTACCACCACCACCCGACTTCGTGTACAGTGGTTCCGAATAGAACTCGGGTATATCCATATTATTTTCATATGCTATACACCATAGACCAAAGAGATGACGATCAACACCATGACCCTTGCGTGCTTCATTCATCATGTGATTATGATGATTGACAGCTTTGCGGAATGCATTAACTATTTCCGATTTTGTTGATTTACTGTCGCCGGCTATTTGTAGGAATTTATAAACTTCACTTGTGCAGGAGCGTAATGTTTCTGTACGACCATTATAATAGTGACGCATTAAGGCAGTTTCATAAACGGAAGCAATTCTGAAATGTACAAGATTTTTGTTTATAGGTGCAAGTTTTGATACGTTATTAACAATTCTTACTCGTTATGCATTTCGTAGTAGGCCAATTGCATTATAACTTGTACAAAGGAATCTGGATGTAATTTACAAGATTTAATGTACTCCTTGCCATAATCATAGAATACTTCATGTGTTACCAAAACATCGGTGCGCTAAAAAAATATAGGAAGGAGTATTAAATAATAATTATTATTAGTTAAGTAATAATTATTTTAATGAAAAAAACAATTCAATTTTGAATAATTTGTTATTGGGATTATTACTTTTAATTTAACCTTTCTAAAATTATTACTCAACACTACCACCCGCGGCAAGCTTAAAATTGTACACCACTTCATAAAAAATCATAGATCTGTACTTACTCTATCATCACAGTCTTTTTTAACACGTTCAATTTCCGATTTAATAGTTTCATCCAAATCAAATTTCAATTCTTTTATTGGTATAATAGGCATTTTTTCTCCTTCCGACCAATCAGGTTCAGGTAGTTCAAATAAACTCAATTGAACAAATAATACATAACTAACGCTCACGGTACCATCGTAGCAGGAATGCTGGAAACAATAACATTATTATTAAAAATTATGTTTTGTGTATAAAAAATTTGCCACACACCTCTCCAACACACGAAAATTTGCCATTTTTATACGAAATTAAGGTACTGCTACGATCACCCCACTTTGAGTGAAAATCACCAGTGGTGGCAACTTGTGAAATTTCTGCATAATCTTTGGGTTCATTTTCATCGAATACAACCACAACATTGGAACTTTCAATCCATTTCAACGTGTCCTTATTGTCTGCAGAGAGTTCCAATAGACGTGTACGATTCTGCAATTGATAAAATAAAAATTTAAATTGTTTTAAAATTATTTTTAGAATATATTTTTAAATTTTATTTTAAATTTATTCCTTCACTGTAATTTAAGATAATGTACATCACACATACATCAAAGGTAGGTTAGTGAGTACTGGTGGATTCATTGAGGAGAATATGTAAAAGTCTACATTTATTTTTCATTTCAATAATTTAAGGGTGACGAAGGGGATGATAGATACAAAGGAACGGATCTGATTGCCTTTAACATGGCAAAGCCCAGGCTTATCATGGCCCCTCTTTCAACTGAATTCTGGATACTGACCTCCCCGCGTTGTCACCTAGGATAGCTACTTTCACCATCTGTTGGTGAGTCTATTTTAGATTTATTCTATACGTATATGTAATAGGGGTAACGATCCGACCTTTAAAATCAGGGGTAGAGAGGAGGTCATTGACATAACCCTCTCAAATCTAGATGACTCCCTCATTAGCAATTGGAGAGTATCTGATGAATCTCTTTTTGGATCATTTGAAGATCTTCTTCGAGGTCTGTTTTGGCGGAGGTTTATATAAGCCTTAGGCATAAAGAGCCGATTCTAATAACTGGAGCCGCGAGAAGCACCCCTCAAGCAGCTCTGAACGCAATACTGAACTTAAGGCCTCTGGGTCTCAGCATTAAGTGTTAGGCAGCGCGTAGTGCCCAAAGGCTACACGAACAAAATCTATGGCGAAATTGTACCTACGGGCATGGATGTATCCTGAACGAATTAGGTATTACATTGGAACAACGCGTAAAACTTAGCGTCTATAAATCACCAGTCCTGAGATTTGACGATATAAAAGTCGTTATCCTTAGGATAGACGACTGGAAACGTAGCAACCCTCCTCTGGACGGCCTGGTTTTCTATACAGACGGATCCAAGATGGAAGAAGGTACGGGCAGGCGTCTACTGTGAAAGATTAGGCCTTGAGCTTACCTACAAGCTGGATAGCAACTTTAGTGTTTTCCAAGCTTAAATCTTCGCGATCTGGAAGGCAGCGAAATAGATACAAAGTCTGGATGCAGAGATACCCCTAAAAGCCATAAAATCCAGCAACATCAAATCTGAGCTCGTCCTCGAGTATAGAGGAGTTTTGGAAACGCTTTCTTGCAGCTATCGGCTATGTTGGGTACCAGGACAATGTGACATCACAGGTAATGAAAAAGCATAGCTAGACGCGGATCTCAATCTACAGATCTAGCAATCGAGGGCTCAATCAAACCACCCATTGGAGCTTTGATGCGTGCGACGATCGAGCCAATGAAGTCTGGCGCAACGAACTTAGGTGCAATGTGTCAAGATCTATCTGTCCGACTCTGTCAACCAAGAGAACAAACTCACTGTTGAACCTTTGTAAAGCTGGAATCAGAATAATGACAGGATATTGCCTTACAGGAAATGCGATGGAGATGGACAGGCGGAAGTAAATCAATTGATTACGCACTGTATTACAGCTGCCATGAAACTAGACATGAATTTTGATTATGGTTAACAGGAGAATAAAAGACCTCGTCTCCAGATTCACTCCAGTATATGAGCGAATTGATATAATTCGTATAAAAGCGAAGTTCTTCAACATCAGTTTCCTCCGACCGAAGATAAAGATGAACAGACCAAAGACATATTTTACTAGCGTCTAAAAACAGCATATGCCGCTGCCCTGGCCATGACATTTACATGGTCTTTCAAATCGGAAAAACTGTGCACAAGATCGACACGCTTGGAAATCTTTTAAGAGGTTCGGATTATGGGAAAAGCGTTCTGTCTCGAGCCATCTAAGTAAGTAAGAGACTTCTCCCTACGCAAACCCGTTCGATGCTAGCACAATTAAAATTCTGGTAGAACATTGTTCTCCATTCATATTGATGGTATTCTTAAATTGTTGATTTATTAATATATGACATACCTTGGCCCAAGATGTACGATCGTCATGTGTAAGTACTGGAACACAATCACCCATTGGTTCATAGTCAATAATACTGCGTACTCTCTGAAGTAAAATTAAAATCTCCTGGGGTGTAATTAACGAACCATCTTCGTGTAAACAATCGAACTTAAACAAACGACCTTTGCCCGAAATTAATGCATGTGATGGAGTTTTACCCTCGGTTACTAAAAATAACAAAAATATATTTCATTAATTTTGTTTATAATGTGCGGTATTTCATTAAATAACCTTACCAGTTTTAAAATGTTTTTCAATGTGATCCATTTCTTCACCCGGCACTCTTGTCGTCGAGAAAAATCTCTTATAGAGGGCAGATGAATATTTAATTTTACCACCATTCGATGACAGTGGTTTAATTGTGGCCTTGTGTAATAAATCCCAAAATTCAATAGTGTGATATGTAATTCGAGCTAAATTCTTTAAAGCATATTCTGGTGTTTCGGGTATATTTATAACTTCCAATTGAATAGCCATGGCCATAACAATGTAGGGATTTAATGGTAATCTCAGCATATGATATGCATAATCATCCCACCACTGATCTAACCAATTTTTCAATTTCGATGCGCGTTCTTTCAGTTTGGCGTGTAATTTGGCACCAATGCCATTTTCAAATTCTTTAATGGCCTTTCGGGCAT